>NC_133770.1:255161836-255284474 GCF_003597395.2 Chelonoidis abingdonii | reverse complement strand
GGTTTAGGTTTTGTAATGACCCAAACACTCTCAGTCTTTATTCAGGCCTAATTTGATGGTGTCCAGTTTGCAAATTAATTCCAGTTCTGCAGTTTTGCGTTGGAATCTGTTTTTGAAGTTTTGTTGTTGTTGAAGAATTGTGACTTTTAGGTCTGTAATTGAGTGGCCAGGCAGGCTGAAGTGTTCTCCAACTGGTTTTTGAATGTTATAATTCTTGAGGTCTGATTTGTGTCTATTTACTCTTTGCATAGAGACTGTCTGGTTTGGCCAATGTACATGGCAGAGGGACATTGCTGGCATATGATGGCATATATCACATTGGTAGATGTGCAGGTGAACGAGCCCCTGATGGTGTGGCTGATGTGATTAGGTCCTATGATGGTGTCCCTTGAATAGATACGTGGACAGAGTTGGCATCTGGCTTTGTTGCAAGGATAGGTGCCTGAGTTAGGTAGTTAGACACCTAAATTAATTTCCAATGAGACTTGACTCCTAAGAGCTTACATCACCTTTGAAAACGGATTTGGTTTAGGCTCCTAAATCACATAGGAGCTTTTGAAAATATTACCCCAAGTCAGCTTTTCCCATATTCTTTAAGATTCTGTGGGTTCAGTGTCATGCTCCTGGTTTGCTGTCACTACAATATAGGGATCTCAGCTCTGATACCAATATAAATTGATTCTCCCTTACCATCAACCTTGGCTGGGTTTAAAATAATTGTTTTTAATGTATAATATCTCTAGTTTCAATTATGATGCTAGGACTGGCCTATTATAAACCCTAATGCAGCTTGTCAAGTGTCAATGGCCTTTCAAAGGCAGCTGAGAGTCTGTGATGTGTTTCACAGCAAAGGGCAGGAAAAGAAAAAGCCATTCTAAAATGAATACATTTAAGTTGAGGGGCACTTCTGTAAGTGTAGCAGTGGCTTCACACTTAGACATCGACTTTCACACTATGCAGAGCTGCATAACGCTCTCGCAGAATGATGCAAGTATTGATTAGCTTTCTACAATACTCTAGTTTATCTAAACAGCTGTTAGTATTATTTGGCACTTAATTACAAGAGTCTATTAGAGAAACTTCAAACTATCTGGAGAGATCAAACCTGAATAGAACTGGGGTGTAACAGCAAGAAATGTTTAATCTGACACACATATTTTCAGGGCTCAAACTTTGAGGAGTGGGATGAGAAAGTGTCTCTAAATTATTTTCTGATACCCTGAACCCGGGCCAGCTAAATGCCAAAGTGGCCCTGGCATAAACTTAGAATGTACGACTTCACGGCAACTGAAATGTGGGAGGGACCCAGAGCTTAGGCGCCAGCCTCAGCCCAGAAGTCTACACAGCATTGAAACAGCTCCATAACCAGAGCCCTGTGAGCCCGAGTTGGCTGGCATGGGCCAGCTGTGGGGTTCTCTTTGCTGTGACACTTCATATTTCACACACAGTCAAATTTCAGCTGCTGTCAATCAGTATTGATAGACCTAGGCTGATTTACCCCAGCCTAAGATCTGGCCCACCATTTTTACTACCAATGAATATTTTTTTCAAATCAATCCAAGTTCAAGTTCAAGTACTGCTTGGGAGCCTGCCAACCAACCCTTTTCTAGGGTGCTTAATAAATGAGTAAGGCAATCTCCACAGTGGAGATGAGAGCTTCACTTTTCCAGAAACAATTTCAGTTTGTCTCTAATAATTCTTCACTAGAACTGATGATGCTGTATACTTTTAAAAGGATCCATTTTCTAGAAAGACCAGGCCACTTTGTGGTCTGATTCAAGATCTGTCTTTCATAGCTATCTGGTAGGCTTGTAAGCTGTATACTGTACACAGGGCAATGTAGCATCCAGGAATTGAGTAGTATCCCTTTAAATAGTTTGTGAGTCCTCTGGGATGCCTCCCTGCTATCTATATTTCTGAAGCCACCAGATCCATTCCAGAGCATCAGTGTGCATATATAGCTAGGCCTTGCATGTTCTATATGATTATTAAACACGGTTCTTTGAACCCCACTGTGTCTATTAGGTTTGTTCTGTAAAAAGCAAAGGACACAACAGGTTGCAGCTCAGCTTGCAAAGTTCAGATCCAGATCCAACTATCACCAGGTGCAGATGGGAGCAGGTGTCTCATCGGCTGTTCCAGTTCCTGCCCATCTCTAGTTATAACATTTAATAAAATGCTTGAAGCACAAGTAGCGGCCACACAGTTTTGTTTGTTTGTTTTACAAAGCTGAGATTTGAGAGTCTACCAGACCTCAGACTATGGGGCTGGAATATGAACCATTTCCTTGATCTTTTCCTAACCTTGCAAAGCCATTTATTGGAGTAGTCTTCTTGCAACATTCCCATTAAAATGTTATTGCAAAATATTGCACGCCCACTTGAGAAATCAGTAGCCTTATGCATCACTGATTTTAAATTACCTAAAGCTGTGGTTCTCACCCAGGGGTATGCGTGCCCCTGGGGTTACGCAGAGGTTTTCCAGGGGGTACATCAACTCACCTAGATATTTGCCTAGTTTTACAACAGGCTACATAAAAAGCACTAGCAAAGTCAGTTTAAACTAAAATTTCATACAGACAATGACTTGTTTAAACTGCTCTATATACTATATTCTGAAATATAAGTACAATATTTAATTTCCAAATTATTTATTTTATAATTATATGGTAAAAATGAGAAAGTAAGCAACTTTTCAGTAATACTTGTATTTTCATGTCTGATTTTGTAAGCAAGTAGTTTTTAAATGAGGTGAAACTTTGGGGTACACAAGACAAATCAGACTCCTGAAAGGGGTACAGTAGTCTGGAAAGGTTGAGAGCCACTGACCTGTGGTACTAGGCTTTAAAAAAAAACTGTAGTATGATGGAAAGTCTGTGCTAGCCATTAGATCCAATCCATACAAGCCCAAATCACTTATAAACTGTTTTTTAAAATATAAAATATACTAAATAATGATAAACAGCCAGAAATGAAGCTGCCAGCTTCTCAGGTGCCTGGCAAAGGCAGCTGCCATTTTTGTGAAGTATTCCCTTACCTTATCTTTGAGGCAACATTACTGGGCTGTCAGATTCACATTCATTGAACTTTTCAATTTTGGATGGTGAACACCCATGTAAGACTGGACTATAATGGGAGTGGTGTAGTTTAATCTCCGGCAAGGCTCTGGATGCTGAGGAGATATAGCACCAACTTGGGGAATTGCATAAACAGGAAACGATCTCATTTTATTAAATGATGCAAAAGTCATGGAGCTTATCAAGTAACCAGCGTAGCCTGATATTTTTAAACAAGGCAGTTTCTTGGTAAGACAATCTCATTTTAGCACGAGTAACTTAACATTCACATTGGTCGTTTTGTAGCTTTTTGCATTACTAGAACAAGGAATGGGAGCTTCACATTAGGTTAAAATTCAACCACTTGCAAAGGGTCAACAGAAGAACAATCAGGCAGGAAGGAGAATACAGAGATGGTTGTAGTGCTCCTTCAAACCTGGGCCTAGCCTATGTCTGAGCTAAAAGTTTATTAAGCTTTCAAAATTAGATTTAAGTAGTCTTAAGTGCATATAGACCTTAAATTGGCCCTCTGCACAGGAATGGATTCTCCCATTTGGAAATGAATCACTTGTCATAGTGTCATATGTTGCTGATGGCCTGTTATACCTAGTCAAGTCAAGAGCATCTCTACCTGCCTTTCGACAGCTACTTGAGGGCAATTGATGGCTAGAAATCTTGCCATAAGAGGATTACAGTGGAAACTGGTTATCCAACGTTGAAGTCAATGGGTGTGCATTAGTGTCACTGAGATAAGAATTTGGCTGTTGTCTCTGGATCTTTATCTTGGGTTCTCTCATTAACCCATTTAAGAAACACTTTAGACTAGAGTTTGAGAAAGGGCCTCACTGATGTCATGGAGTTAAATGAAAAATCATAAGAGATGCTGTACCTAGGTTTCTAAATGAAGACCAAGAACTTTAATGCTATTTTAACATCTCTTTCATATTTAGTAATGCCTATTTTTTTTAAATTGTGATGCTGTCCTCAGGGAGCCGAGAGCCATAAACCACTGTGTTACTACTCTGCCTCAGCAAGAATGAGCAGTCCTGGAGATTAGACTGTGTGACAGCTCCCTGCCACACCAGTCTGCCTGCCTTACTAATAAACTCCTTGAGACTCTTCCAGTCTAAACCTTGCCTTCCAAGTAACACCCAGTGAACCCCAGTTCCCTGGAGGTGTCTTTCTGCAGTGTCCAGTCCCTCTCACTGGAGACACACAGAAACTAAACAATCCCCTGGCTCCAAAGAGACAGAATGCAGACCAGCATGCTGGTTCAGCTGGGGAAGCACACCTTATTTTAACTACAGCAGTACTTAGATGGTTATTAGTAAAACTAAGAATGCCTTTATTAATAAAGAGGAGAGATTTAAGTGATACTAAATGCGAGAAAAAGACAAGTAGGACTATAAACAAAACAAAAATATCAGACTTAAAACTTAATTCTAGCAAGCTACATCTTTGTCTAAAACAGATTCTCACTTACATCAAGCTGTCAGCAACTCCAGTCCTTCAGGTAGGAGGATCCACCGTTCACAGAATCAGAGGGTGCTGATCCCTTTGTCCCCAAAGTGATGGGAAACTAAAGGGTTCTCTTTCTTCCCTTTTATAGTCCAGAAAAATCTTTGAAATTTATTCTCTGAGAAGTAACCCAGACAAAGTTCCTCGGCCCTGCTGCAAATTCTTCAGGGTGCGGATATCAAGCCCCTTCTTCATCCAAATTGCTTTTTTGATTGGCTTAATCGCTTTGTTTACCTTTTATGTAGCTTTACTTTCATTTAAATAAAGCCAGGCACATTAGTAACTCCACATTCTTTTATATAGAGCAGTTTTATTTATCCACTGCCTCTAAAACAAACATATTTCCAGCACACACACATAACTCTCTACATACAACCCATACATACATCAAACAATGATATTCATGATCAGCATGCCACCTGTATTTATATGATACCTCACAAGACACTGTTTGGCTAAATATTCTGACAAGAGTGTATTGATTGTGCTCTGTGCTGATTTGGCATAAAGAAGCACTTTGGGTCATAATAATCTTCTAAACTATTTTGTCAAGACATTTTTAACAGCCCCCTTTGATAATTACATTACATTAAACCACTATAATGATATGTAAAGTCCACTAGTTTGGATATTTTTGCAGTAGAAGTGTGCTAGTACTATATAGATGAGTTTCTAATCTCCTGTGTCTCTGAGACAGACTTGCCTTGTTGGCTGGCAGATAAATGCATTTTCAACTCTATTTTTGTAATAACAGGTTTGTTGCCTTCAACTGGTTAATTATATTAATTACACGTGACTTTTTTCCACTGTTATCTTCTGTTTACCTATTGAGTGTCCAACTGCTGCAATGTAGAGCCAACCAAAATGCCATTTGGGCCCCAATCCTGAACCCTATGGGCCTTAGAATTCACAGTTGAGTGCCATGTGGCATGAAAGATAATACTGAAATAGCACTGTCCTGTGATACTGTCACTTGAGGAACAGATGGCATGATACTGAGATTATCCAATCTTAATTATCCACATTTAGTTTGTGAGCTGAATGAATAATGGATGGTGTAGCTCCGGTATGATGCACTGAATATAGTAATAAAATAGTAAAGACTCTTTACATTTATAAAACAAATACAACATCCAATTGCCAGAATCTGTGCTTCTGAGAATGCCTACAAATTGCTTATCAGTGACACACAGCATCCTGGTTCACAAGATCGTCTGATAGCACAAGTTCTTATACCTTAATTATAATATTTAACTCTGCAAAGTACTTGGAAATAGTTTGTGTGAAAGGCACTAGACAAAATACAGCTTAAACACCAAGCAAGTTGAAAGGAGACCTTTTAAGAGGTGATGCTCAGAACTCTCTGGGGAAGGAAAGCTTTGAGTCATAACAATGGCAGTGTTTTGAGGAAAAGTTACAATGCTCTGAAGGGAATTCTCTATCAGCCAACCTGTAGAATGCTGCCTCAGTACAGCTTGTCCAAAATATTGGAGATGAATTCTCCAGCTTAAAAACACAGGGCATGTGTCTTGGGACGAGCTCCAGCAGAGAGGGAATTTTAATGGACAAGAATGCAGACATGTAAGCAAATTCACGGTAAAGCCTCAGACCCATTGCTAAGTCCATATTCATGATATAAATCAACAGGCTTCTGACACAATCCCACGTGACATTCTCATAAGCAAACTAAGGAAATATGGTCTAGTTGAAATTACTAAAAGTAGTCTAGCTACAGTCCAAGTTAGAGTGGAGTAGAAGGCAAATTCAAAGCATTGGTGACCTAAGCTGCCCTAAGCATGCCCACTGATTTCAATGGAATTGAATGAACTGAATTGAAATCAACTATGCAAGCAGTGAATTTGGTCCAGTCTATTTCCTCAGGGACATAAGTTTCCAGACATAATGTCACTAACAGATGATCTGCTTTTAAGAAATGAAGGGATTTCATATTTAACCAGCACCTATTAGCCAAGAGAATCCCAGCTCACATTACATAGGTTACAAATAGCAACCCTGATAATCAGCTATGGCATCTCGGGAGGGGAATGCACAGCTGGCCTTTGTGATCCCTTGATCCTAAGCCCATCCTATGCAGGGCTGATCCCCTGGCATTGCTCCAGCAGCCATCAGAAGCTGAGGTGGTGTCATAAACAGATAGCTAAGGGTTAATGTCTCTTTCACCTGTAAAGGGTTAACAAACAGTGACCTGCAACACCTGACCAGAGGACCAATCAGGAAACAAGAAAGTTTCAAATCTCGGTGGAGGGAAGCCTTTGTTTGTGGTTTTTTGGGTTTTGCTTTGTTCTCTCTGATATGTAAAGGTGCATGTGTTGGATTAATCTGTTTATTCTAAAGTTCTAGGAAGAAATCACCACCAGTGAGGTTCCTCACTGTCTGTGATTTGGGGGGCATGTCATAAACAGATAGCTAAGGGTTAATGTCTCTTTCATCTGTAAAGGTTAACAAACAGTGACCTGCAACAGCTGACCAGAGGACCAATCAGGAAACAAGATACTTTCAAATCTCGGTGGAGGGAAGCCTTTATTTGTGGTTTTTTGGGTTTTGCTTTGTTCTCTCTGAGTCCTGGAAGGGACTAGACATGCAACCAGGTTTCTTACCAATCTCCCTGCTACAGTCTCTTATATATTCAGAATAGTGAGTATTGAATAGAAAGGTGGTTATAGTCTTTTGATTGTTTCTGTATTTGCAACTGTGTATCTGGCTGGTAGAGTTTTAATGTGTATTTGGCTGAAAGTATTTTAAATTGTATTTCTGCTAGAGAAGGCTTTTTCTCCATTGTCTATAAGCTGAAAGACCCTGTAATATTTACCATCTAGATTACAGAGACACTTACTTTTTTTGGTCTTTCTGTTTATTAAAGCTTTGCTAATTAGGACGTTGATTTTCCAACAGTTAGCTAAGGAATGAGATCTACTTACCAGGCGATGAGGGAGACAGGGGATAAAGAGGGAGGGGAGGGGGAATCCCTGGTGTGATCACTGGAGCTTGAATCCTTGGTTATTTTGCCCCGCTTCTTTTCCTTGGGTTTTGGGAGGAAGTTTTTAAAAAAGCCCTCTGTTTATAAGATCAGAGAGTGTGAAATCCCAGTGATTTAGGGGAGGTAACCCAGGAGGAAGCCTAGGAGAGCACTAGTGAGGGAAAGTAGTTGACGTTCCTTTATGTAAGACCAGGGGTCTGGGTCTGGGGTCCTTCAGGAAGGGTGGGAACAGAGTCTAGCATGCACCAAGAGCCTGATTGGTGGCAGCATATCAGATCTAAGCTGGTAATTAAGCTTAGAGGAATGCATGCTAGTACCTCATTTTTGGACTCTAAGGTTCAGACTGAGGAAAGAATACTATGACAGGTGGCACTCAGAGATCAGCAGGTTTTAGGAAAGTCCCTGTCACATACTTTCCCCTTGGCCATGCTCCGTACCTTACCCTGGCAGCAGGGAGGAGAATGGCATGGGAGCTTCAGCAGATCCCCCTATGACCTGATCTTTTTTTTTATCTCAGATCTGCTTAACCTTGGTCAGGAGAAGCTTGAGATGCAAGACTGTGGTCTCCAGTGCCAGTCTGGATTACTGTGGTATTTCTCAGGGAAAAATGTATACAGACTCTGCACATGGACTTCCTATTGGATTATAACCTATGGAATTGATTCTGAAAGAACTTTTTGCAACTCAGCAGCTCACCATCTCTACTATGAAACTCACCTAAGAACTTTATTCATATCTGTATGTACAATAATCTCTCTTTTTTTCTTTTTAAATAAATCTTAATACATTAATAAGAATTGGCTGTAAGTGTGTATTTGGGTAAAGTCTGAAACATTCATTGACCTGGTGGGTAATGTGTCCGATCTTCTGGGATTGGTAGAACTTTATATATGGTGAATAAAATTTTAAGTAATCCTCACCATATTGGACTTGGTGGAACTGCCTGGGTGGGAGCCTAAGGCTGGATTGCTTTAAGGGGACTGTGGTTTTGGTTTCTTGGTAACCAGTAAGGCAGCAGTCCTCAAATTGTGGATTGGGACCCCAAAGTGGGTTATGATGCCATTTTAATGGGTTTGCCAGGGCTGGTATTAGACTTGCTGGGACCTGGGGCTGAATCCTGAGCCCACTGCCTGGGGTTCAGGCTTCAATTTCAGCCCTGGGATGGCGGGGCTCAGATTACACCCCTCCACCCCAACCCGCCCCCCGCCTGTGGCTGAAGCCTTTGGGCTTCAGCTTTGGCCCCTCTGCCTGGAACACAGGGGCTCAGGCTTTGGTTTTGGCCGGGGCGGGGCGGTGTGGCTTGGGTGGGCTCAGGCTTCAGTCTCCCCTCCTGGGGTTGTGCAGTAATTTTTGTTGTCACAAGCGGGTTGTGGTGCAGTGAAGCTTGAGAACTGCTGCAGTAAGGTATTGTGTAAATATATATCTCTCTATATATCTATATCTATATATATATATTGAGCTATACCAATCTCCTAGAGCTGGAAGGGACCCTGAAAGGTCATCAAGTCCAGCCCCCTGCCTTCACTAGCAGGACCAAGTACTGATTTTGCCCCAGATTCCTAAGTAGCCCCCTCAAGGAGGGAAGTCACAACACTGGGTTTAGCAGACCAGTGTTCTAGCCACTGAGCTCTCCCTCCCCTCTGTAGAAGCTGTTTTGTTGCTGGCTTGGTGAATTTAATTATTAAACTAACCACCAGTTGGGGGCTCATCTGCCCCATTCTTTGCAGTTTGCCGTGATTGAGCAATCAGTGTGGGCCCTCCAGGCAACAATGGTCAGAATAGCAAAAAGGTGGCATGGCTTTGCTTGAAGGTGGTAGTAACTCTGAAAGGCACCGAGTCCACATAAAGGCAAAGGCTCTTACTGTAAAGGAGGAAATATCTCTTTTTAATTCTAGACATGATGCTTTTTCTGCTTGTTAAAAAATTCTGACCACAAACATTCTTTATGCCTCTGTTAGCCGGTGCTGTTTCCCCTGTCTCTTGTCTGATGGCTACAATGTATTGATGGGCAGTAGCTTTCAAGAGCCAAATCGTTGTGTACCATGCCAGATCAGTTCTATTGCATCATTATATTGTAAATGATGTGTCAGACCACATTGTTTGTGGTGGAATGACACAGCATGACTAAATTACAAATGATCGCTCCTTGGTAGGAATTTAAAGCAACATATATTATTGCCAGCTGGAGGAACTACTATTGACTCACATAGCTATTTTCACAGTGGGAAAATGAAAACAAAATAGCATGAAATAATAGAAGCGAAAGCATGTAGCCTCCATCAACTGGCAAGGACCACCTGGTTTCTTGCATTTGGGTGACTGGTAACCATTCATTTACATGTCTATTTTTGACAATGTAGATGTGTTCTGTGTCATGTAGGATAGGGGAGATTTATGCACTGGTTCCTTTTTATAACTCAAAAAACATTTTTCACAAATGAGCTGAAATGGACCAGATTCTACATATCCCACAGAAGGGAAGAGTAAAAAGAAAACTCATTGTGATGTCATAACTTGAAGCACAGATTACTGCTGACAAACTGTTTGAAGTATAAACCAACTAGGGAAAAGAAGCCCACCAGAATTACACTCATTTGTGTCTGCAATTCCTGGCATAGCCTTTGCTCCCCTAGTGGATTTTATGCTAGCACATAAGAGAAGGGAAAACTGCTGTGGGTGGGTCAAGATGCCAGTGTTAACAACAGAAGATTCCAAAGCTAGGAAACTTTTAAAGACGTAGAATGAATCAGAGGCAGTGATTATCAGCTCAGGAGCGTGTGTGTTTGTGGTGGGGATGGTCATATGAGCTAGTGGAGGTAAATATAGTTTTCAACAGGTTCCTGTGATTTGACCCAAAGGAAAACCAATTCAGGCCTCAATCCTTTAAAGAAAGTGATGCTGGCAGATTCCTGTGGAGACCCATTGACCCACATGGCTCTTTTTGCAGGATCAAGGCCTAACTCACTGGCAAAAAGAAGTACTTTCAGGCAGTAGCCACAGTAAGCCATGTGAACTCCTTTAATATAACATGAGGCTTCTGTCTCCAAGGAAAAGAGTAAAACTTTGCAGTACGTGTGCAATTTCCTGTCACTTGTTTAATCTATGCGGAACATTTTAATTCACTGGTTACTCAGTTTGGTGACCTTCAGGAAAGACGGCAAGACCCATGTTTCCCTAGGGAGTGGGAGGGATGTTCAGAGGATGAGGGATGCTGGGATAGGAAATGTTAGGGATAGTAGGAGTAGGATGTCCAGTGGTGCGCACACATATGCAAGTTGTGGGTGTACTTTGTTCTGGGTATAGAGGAGAGACCATTTGTGAGTTTTGGACCCAGTTAATTTTACTTGGTTTGATTTGTACAGTGCCCAAAGCATTGACCGAGTGTTTTATAGATGTAAGCAAATGCACATATGTCTTCTAGTGCAGTCTCATTAATCTCCCTCTTTCAAAGCATCCTTCTGTTAAAGAATCATTGCAGAGAGATAGGAAAACATGCCCTGATCCTGCAATTGGGTTTTTGCAGGTAGACCCTTGTGCCCATGGGGCACTCCATTGAAATCGATGGCTCAGCAGAGTGTGTGCTTCCACAGATCCAAGGGAATCCATTGGACCCATATCTGAGTTGCTGTCAGTTAGCTCCAGAAAAACTGTTAAAGGACCACAACTTTTCCTCAGACGTGCTTTGTTTGTAGCTCCCACAGAGTTCAGTGGGAGTTATGTGCTGCTCTGACTACTGAATCTGTCCCTTAGGTAGGAACATCTTTAGTGCTCTTGTCATGTGAGCATATGATGTCTAATTAAAAGCTCAGAAATATGTTACCAGAAAATAAGATTCACTGTGATCTACATTTTAAGGCTATGTAGAAACCTCTTTTCATAACCACATGATCTAAATATTGTAATACAGTATGACTGATGAATAGTTCTGTTTTAATGTCAGTCATGCAAGGTCATGTTAGTAGAATACATTACAAAAAAACGATTTAGAAACCGAAAGAATGTTGCTGCTATGTTTCTAGATGAGATGCATTTTTTAACTTGAAAAGTATTATTCAGAAAAATCAAAATGCTGGCTAATGTATTATTCTTCCCTTCTCTTTCTGTAAACTTAGAACTGCATCAACAAGTAGGTAAGCACAATGCAGAATAGCAAAGTGTAGATCTAGTTGTCTGGGTATTGAGAACAAAGTTACATTTTCTATTATATCTAAAAAGCTACTTTGAGAAAGAAGCATGTTGGTAGAACTATAAGAAGGGTCCTTGTATTTTGTGGCTCTTTGTGCTCTGTTGTGAGGGAGTTAAAGTTGGGAGAACAACTGTTACAATATTAAACATGTCTTGACATTAAGTTTAGATTTGCTGAACAAATATCCTCATCAGAACAAAGAAGATTCCAAGTTGTATGGCAAAAACAGGGATGTGTAGCTCAGGTGTTTGCTTAAAATGTGCTAAAAAGAACAGAAATTTTTATCCTAATTGTTGCCTGAAACTATGGGGCATTGGGAAAAGGTTAAAGGGAAAATATGGTTGTAAGGAGGAGGGATCATCCTGTCCACCAAGAAATCTTTTTGTGGTATGATCTGAACATTGTCATGGGTTATAAAAACAACAGCATTTTCTGAGAGGTTCTTCAGTACCCAGGTGTGTATTGTCCTGGGCCAGTAAAGCCAGGCTTGGTCTATGCTTAAAACTTATACCAGGGGTTGGTCACGGGTGAGGAAAAAACCCACTCATACTTCCCAGTGACATAGCTATGCAGACAGAATCCTCAGTGCAGTAGAGTACTTTGGGCAGCTTAGCTAATGTCATTCGGAGAGGTGGTGTTCCTACACTGACAGAAAAACAGTAGGTGTACACTGTGTCTACACTAGGGGGCTATACCAGCACAGCTATGCTGACATCGCTGTACCAACTTATGCTCAGTAGTGTAGAAATAGTCCCTGTCTCACACATAAAATGGTACAGTATTGATGCAATTTTATGAGGAGTTCTCCATCAGCGCACTCTAACATCACACTTCCAGGAGTACTGAGTTCTTCAGTTACAATATGGTGGCCTCAAAGGAATGGACGTTTAGAGGGATGGCCATACTAAAAGTAAGGTGAGCAAAGCACACATGGTACAAATGCATATTCAATATCCTGCAAAATAGACCATTCTGTTCACGAGGGAAGGAAGGTGATTGTGAGGAGGTTTGGGCTCCTACTGGATCTCTCTAATTAATAATGTTCTAAAATAGCCATATTGGCTATAATTTTGTTCCTATTTGAAGTCAATGGGAGGAAGGACCAATATGTGCCAGGTAGTTTTATGGTATGTTTCTATACAGTATTCTAGTAATCAGATCTTTGATACTTTTTTAACGAAATAAGGACTGTTGGACTTAAATACAAAAGTTAAAAAATGGCATCTCCAGCAACATAATCCTTCCTAATGCAATACTTGTTCTGTACTCACAGGAAAGAATGCTGCCAACTGAATCACCTGCACACCCTACAACTCTTATGGGCTCCTTGCAAGAGAGCAGTTAGCCTGGCCGTTGAATAGTTTGCTGTCCTTGGGCAAGCTGAAACCTTAAAGGGTTCAGGCATTCTCACAAGCAAACCAACTTTGTTGCTTCCCTTTCCTGGTGGGACAGAGAAGATCATGATCTTTGCCAGGGTGAACTAATGGTCAGATCAGGGGAGTGGGATGTTTCTCATTCCAGTTCACAAGAGATGAGACTTAGCAGAGCAGTGTGGTGAAGTCAGCATTCATTCATCCCTAGACAATAGAGTCTCTATGGCAAACAGTTGCTAAGTGAACCAAAATATTCTTTGAGAACTGTGCTGAGTTCACCTCAGTGCATGTTAGCTGAAGACAGTTTCTAATTTAATGTTGTTTATGTAGAACCCTGCTTTTCTTCATTATGTAGCTCATTGGAAAACATTTAAATTAATGTACTGAATCAAGGAAGTGGGGAGGAAATCAAGTTCTTAATAATTTATGTATTAAATCAAGGGGTCATCACTTGCACTTCAATGAGGACATCACTTGAACTCAAATGCGGTGCTGTTTGAGTTTCCCCATTTTCTTTGCCTTAATTAACCATCTTTAATTCATGAACTGGTTCTATTAAAATTGCTGAATTTCTTCAATTATTATGTCAAATTCAGTAGACTCTCTCATTTTAATGAACATGATCCAGATTGCCTGCTTTTAAAACATATTAAAATCATATTTAAGCTAAACACTTTCAATGCAACGTTTCCAATTAGCCAAAAGTTACAATCAAAGATCTAAAACAAATACCTGTACTGACTCATCACAACATGAGAATGACACAGTATAAAGCAAGGCCAACTATAGTTGATGTCAGGGTTTGTTCATGGGCTGTACAAGCTACAATAGCTGAAGAAATCAGAATACAAATCATCAAGCATGTAATGAGTAGGATCCACAGAGTCAAGGACCAGAAAGGACTATTAGATCAGTGGCTGTCAACCTTTCAAGACTATTGCAACCCTTTCAGGAGTCTGATTTGTCTTGCATACTCCCCAGGTTCACCTCACTTAAAAAAGCTTACAAAATCAAGTATAAAAATACAAAAGTGTCACAGCACATTATTACTGAAAAATTGCTGACTTGCTTATTTTTACCATATAATTATAAAATAAATTACCAGTAATTGGACTATAAATATTGTACTTATATTTCAATGTATAGTATATAGAGCAGTATAAACAGGTCATTGTATGAAACTTTAGTTTGTACTGACTTCACTAGCGCTTTTTCTGTAGCCTGTTGTAAATCTAGGCAAATATCTAGGTTAGTTGATGTACTCGCTGAAAGACCACCGCATACCCCCAGGGGTACACATACCTCTGGTTGAGAACCACTGTGTTAGATCATCTAATCTGACCACCTGTATAACCCAGACCATAAAACATCCCAGAAATAATTCCTAGAGCATCTCTTTTAGAAAAATATCCAATCTTGATTTAAAAATTGTCAGTGATTGAGCATCCTCCATGACCTACGGTAAGTTGTTCCGGTGATTAATCACTCCCACTATTAAAAATTCATGCTGTGTTTCCAGGCTGAATTTTTCTAGATTCAACTTCTAGCCTTTGGATGATGTTATACCTTTTTCTGCTAGACTGAAGAAACCACTATTAAATATTTGTTTCCCATGCAGATACTTGTAGACTTAATTAAATCACCTCTTAACCTTCTCTTTGTTAAGCTAAATAGTTGACCTCTTTGAATCTGTCACTAGAAGACATGCTTTGTAATCCTTTAATCATTCTCATGGCCCTTTTCTGAACCCTCTCCAATTTATCAACATCCTTCTTGAATTATGGGCACCAGAAATGAACACTGTATTCCAACAGCTGGTCACAACAGTGCCAAATACAAAGGTAAAATAACCTCCCTACTCCTACTCAAGATTCCCCTGTTTATGCATCCCAGGATCACATACAATTTGAATGGCTAAGAACAGTATTTTTTCTCACTGAGAAGAGTCAAAGTTAGAATATTAAAATACATTACTTTAATTATTGTATCAAGGTCCTGGGCAACACCTGATTGGGGAAGGATAAAAAAAATCAAGTCAGCGACAGCTGAATGATATCAACATCAATGGGCAAGAGAAATATAATTGGATCTACCTGTGACTTACCCAAAGGGTAAAATAGTCCAACTCTGTTAATTTCTTTATTGAGGAAAAATTAAGAGATTACATTTTGAAATGTAGTTTCTGCTGAAGTCAAAGCTCCGTACCATACTTCCTCTCTCAGGATTTGAGCCTGCTCCCATGCAATCAATGGGGGAGCTTTCCCATTGCTGCGAATGGTGCACAATCAAGCCTTTAGTTTCTCCCACACTGATTGCCACCATTGCAGTTCCTTTCCTGTTTTACATTGTGAACTCCTGGACTGGACCTATAACAGAATATTCATGCATGTTTGACAACAGGTGCTGTTCCCCGTTATATGCAGCTGTCCCACTGGCATGCAGGGATGTAAAGTTTGCAGATATTTTGAAAGCAAGATAAAAAAAGGGGAAAAAAATTACTACAGGAAAAAAAAAACAGAAATCTTGGGGAAAACTGAAGTATCTGCAGTAGTTACTGAGTTATCAAAACTAAACTTTATATATTTCTTTAAGAAAGAGAATTGTATTACGGATAATTTAGTTAGCACCTAAAGTACGCATGGTATATTTATGAAATAAATAAGTATAAATTCTTTAGTTATTATTCAAATAATGACAAGTAAACCTAGTTACAAGGATGGATCTGCAAGTGCACACTAAGGTACTTGTGTATTTTTTTGCCTTTTGACAAATAGGAAAAAATATAAAATGTTGAAAATAGAAAACATCAATATTGTTGTAAACAAAAAAGAAGATGATATCCTTTGGGATATCAGAAATTGTATGTATATAAAATCATAGCTGGTGTGGAGAAAATAAATAAGGAAGTGTTATTTACTCCTTCTCATAACGTGAGAACTAGGGGTCACCAAATGAAATTAATAGGCAGCAGGTTTAAAACAAACAAAAGGAAGTATTTTTTCACACAATGCACAGTGAACCTGTAGAATGCTTTGGTAGAGGATGTTGTGAAGGCCAAGACTATAGCAAGGTTCAAAAAAGAACCAGATAAGTTCCTAGAGGGATAGGTCTATCAATGGCTATTAGCCAGAATGAGCAGGGATGGTGTCCCTAGCCTCTGTTTGCCAGAAGCTGGAAATGGGCGATGGGATGGATCACTTGATGATTACCTGTTCTGTTCATTCCCTCTGGGGCACCTGGCATTGGCCACTGTCAGAAGACAGAATATTGAGCTAAATGGATCTTTGGTCTGACCCAGTATGGCCGTTCTTATGTAAATAGACCTGACCTGATATTAACATACAGATACAGAAGAAACTTATATTTCTAGAGAAAAAGCTCCAAAGATGACTGTTCTCATTATGTAGTTAGCAGAGCACAATATTAAGGACCAACAATAAATCTGAACACATATCCAAACTTTATAGTAACAACACCAGACTCTTTAATGGTGCATTATCATCATATATACAGCAAGTGTAACAGTTATAGACAAAATTAGCCTTCCCATGAATGAGTATAATATAATTTAGAGTTACTAATGTATTCTTGGAAATGCTAGCATAGCTCAAGGTTTTCCTTCCTCTTTTACTATTCATTCTGAGAGCAAATATTTCACATGACACTTTCTTTACAAATTTTCCCTAAATTTCCAATTTATCCATACTGGCCTTGTGAAAAAAAATGAGGGGGAAGAAAGGCCATTTTTTTCCTGGAAATTTGTGGGGGGTTTTCCAGATACTCTTATCGCTATTGGACAGGCTCAGCTAAGGGCCTGTCTACACCGAAGGCATAATCCTTAGCTTTTTGGTGCAGATCAGGTAACACACAATATGCAAGCTGCACAAGTAGTGTGTGCATGGGACGGTGTGCCCTCTTTTAATGTACATCATGGTATACACATGGCAGTGCTTATTGTGTACTGAGGGCATGGAGTTCTCACAGGATATGCCATGCTCCTTTGCTTATCTGCTGAGCAGTGTGCATTCTGGGATTTTAACCAAGTGTGGTTGATTTCTGTTGGGATTCAAGGTTGACAACACTTCGTTAAAATGAGTTTGCTCTTCTTGTTTGCCACTGCTACAGCAACTTGACAACTGAATTCAACACCAATCTGGGGACAGAGCAAGAGAAGCCAGCTAACTCTACCACAGCTAAAAATTTTAGCGCAGAAAACAGTCACAATGCTTTGAAGTAAGTTTTATGACCAAATTAGCAAAAAATGGGACTTATAGTTCACACCAGTGCAGCTCCACCAATGGAAGCTGTAGTGCAGACAGGACACTGGCATTTTCCTTAGCATGTCATCTAAACTTGGCTCTACCATTGATGTTGTGTAACCTTGTGCAAAACACCTCTGTGCCTCAATTTCCCCATCAGTAAAAAGGCAGATAATAATGTTACCCACCTTAATAAACCACCATGGGATGTATGGATGAACACCACTAGAAAAGTACTGTTCAGAATTTTTACACTTCAACCTTTGTTTAATATAAATATACTTGTTGTTTCTTTGACTTGAGAGGCTAGTCAGAGGCCATGTCTACACTACAGGATAAATTCGAATTAGCTTAAACCAATTTTATAAAACAGATATTATAAAGTTGATTGTGCGCGTCCACACTAGGCACATTAATTTGGTGGTGTGCGTCCATGGTCCGAGGCTAGCATCGATTTCTGGAGCGGTGCCCTGTGGGTAGCTACTGTAAAATAATGAGGCCAATAGATTCGATTTAGCGTCCACACTATTAATCCGATATAGTAAATATACGATTTTAGCATTACTCCTCCGTTTTGTAGGAGTTACAGAAATGATTTAAAAGAGGCCTTTTAAATCGATAAAAGAGCAGTGTAGTGGGACGGTGTAATTGCAGCGTTAAATCGATTTAACGCTGTTAAATCTATTTTAAGACGCGTAGTGTAGACCAGGCCAGATTCTGTCTCCTGAGAGATGGTTATTAGCATTCTCCATTGGACAATTCTGCATTTGTCGTGACACGAAAATTTAGTTTACCATTTTCCCTACGCGACTAACTAAACCCTTCATTCTTCTCTAAGATGCCTACATGTTCGATGACCAGATTTTTCCTCTCCTTTTTCTGGTAATCGCGCAGCTCTTTGACATTAATATATTTATAAATAAATATGGATTACGCACATTTACCTTACCCACTTACTAATTTTTCTTTCCTTAATGGTTGCAAGGGGGGTCTAGCGTATTCGAGACTTTCATGGCCAAATAGCTGTCTTGACGTAGCTGTGAATTAAACATCTCCAAAACCTAATGAGCGCGCGAGTGTGGTTTGATATTGATTTTGCTAGGACAATTTTACTCCAATTTCATCATGGAGACGTATCATATTTCTTCAGTTTTAGCTTACCCAAGTGGGCTAATACATAGTATTATGGACGAGACCTAGCTGTTTTAGACGCTGTGGCCCCAACCAGAAGTGCTCTGACGTATGGTGATTGAATAAAGATTCTAAATAGACCAAAGCTCAGGGGAAGACTTCTGAAAAGCACAGGGACTGTTGAGATTAGTTTGCTAAGAAGAATTGATGAGTATTGCGATATGTCGCTGTAAGCGCCAAACATAGGAGGATCGCATTATTAAATAATAGAGTTGGCTGAGGCGGCCAATTGGACAGACTGTCGAGTTGAACACATCCTGTTCTCACCATGATTACCGTTAGTCCCAAGCCCAGGGATAAAGCCCAAAGAGCGCACAAGAAGCCCTCAAGCTTGAGAACCGTAGGACTTCCCAGTGCAATGCAATACCTTCCCTTGCGGTAAAATTGTTCGGTGTCTTGTTGCCACCTGACACGCAGCATAGTCGATACATAAACAGGAGTCGAGAATGAATAGCTGACATCGCTAGCAAAAGGCTTCACCCTCTATATAGCATCCCAACAAAAACATTTCATAGCTAGTCATATATCGCTTATCAAATGTAGCCACAGGACTTCTTTTTGCGTGGGCTTTTCTTACAGATAGATCCAGTACGCAGAGGGCGTAACCGCCCTCCTCTTGCACCAAAATTGACACCTGCGGCATGTAGCCTCATATTGTTAAGAGAAGAGAATGCCTTGCTAAACATTTAACCATGCATTTCATCATTATCCATCACTGAGGCCTCTACTTGTTTTCCTATTTGATAGTGTGAGCAACACAAGAGGTTTAACAGAACCTATTGAAAGTCAGACTTTTTATACTTCACACACCCATCCAACATCTAACATTTTCTTATCTGTTTTCACCGCTGCTGTTAGTTCTTCCATATACAGCTTTATTATATGCATATAATTAAGAGCTCTTAGCTGAACTTAGCAAATGACCCAACCAGTGGACCAAACTCAGTGATGAATTCTGGTAATGTGCCACCTGACGCACATGCATCTGACAGTGGGTACTCACCCACGAAAGCTCATGCTCCAAAACATCTGTTAGTCTATAAGGTGCCACAGGATTCTTTGCTGCTTTTACAGATCCAGACTAACACAGCTACCCCTCTGATATTTGACACCTGAGGCATGTTGCTCATATTGTAAGAAGAATGCTTGCTAAATTAAGACCATCATTTCACATATCCACACTGAGCCCTCATGGTGAGCAACACAAACTGGTTTACAACTATTGAGAAGCAGACTTTTTAACTTCAACACCCTCCACATCTAACATTTGCTTATCTATTTTCCCCGCTGCTGTTATTTCCATATACAGCTTTATTATATAAGGTAAGAGCTCTTTAGTCTGATATTATTTAATACTGTTATGTGACCTGTTTATTGGTAGGCTAGCACAAGCAGACCTGATCTCCAGAATAATGACAGAATAATGATTATTAGTTGGCAAGAGCACATGGCACAAATGTTCAGTTATGCCAAAAAAGTGGGGCATGCCCCCTAGGGAGGTGCAGAGGAATATTTGGGAGGGAGTGAACAGCAGTGCTGGGCAGCAGGACTTGGGTTATCAGTCCTAGCCGCAGGTGGCTCAGGCCAGCCCCGTGCAATGTCCCATTTTCTCTTAGGGAAATATGGTCACACTATCTTTCAGTAAGTGTAGTTAGTAGTTAATATATGTTTTTATTTTTTCACAAAATGTAAATCCTAAAGATTCTCTGTAAAAATGCAAATTCTGTGTTTTTCCATGGCAACGGATTTCTAGGATCTCTGATAATCACAGAGTTCCACAAAAGTTAATTAATTAGGGCTATAGCTAAACTATGGAAGTTCAGCCTTAGCACCTCACCTTGCTGATTGCATGGAACCAAATGGTAGCACTCTCTGCCCTGTGCTGATTGCTGCACAGGGGTTGCTGGCATAGCACATATACTTGCAGTTCTCCTCACCCTCCCTTGCTTGTCAGAGTCGCCAGTCCCGCTCTCCTTGGATGGTGAGCTGCTGTGAGATGGAAGATGATAAACCAAGAATGTTCAATGCTGCCATTACACAATTTTAACCTGTGGTCTCTAGCACTTAACCTTCCAACATGACCAGCCCTACTTAACAGCTGGCCCTTTGGCATATAAGCACAGGCAGAAATTCTCATGCAGAATCAAGAAAACCAAGGAGCCTCTGTGCCTTTTTTACTGGCACAGGCTTTGTGTGAATGCATAGAATTCCATAGAGAGCGCTGCACCCATTGACTGAGTCCCACAATCTCCATGAGGTATTGCAGACATCACTGAAGCTGTTTCCCACCCGCAAACTCAGGTGGCACCATACAATTAAGTTTTCCTCCCATGGGCAAATGAGAATTAGAAGTTGTAATGATGAGAAAGGATGGAAGTGGAGAATGGATCTGGGTAGCTAAGTGCGGGGAAGAGGAAGGGAAGGTTTTGCTGGTGGAGAATTATGCATTGGTTGGGGGCTGGGCGATAAGCTGCAGTAAGGATTCGTTTGGAGGCAAGCAGTCTGTTTTGGGAAGTAAATGGCAGCACATTGGAGTAAAGAGCGGGAGTACAGTAGGCACACACTAGAAGAGCGCTAAAGTCAAGGGGAAAGGTGAAGACCATGAATAACTCCTCAATTACAATCACTATAATACTTCACAATATTAAAAAGACATTATACTTAACAAATAGCATCTCTGAATGCCTAGCAGCACTTCATCTGTGTGTGAGGAGTTGAAACAACAACAACAACAACAAGAGTACATGTAGGTTTCTATGCTGCTATTAGTATAACAAAGCTAAGAAAATATTGTAAACTGGAAAAAAATGATTTCAAGGCTGGAAGTTGTCCCTTTAAGTATAAACAGAATTTCCTATTTTATAGCAGCATCATTATCTGGTTTCCTTCTTCTTGTCTTTTATACATATTGCTTCATCTGAAATTAAGTTCTTTGATTGTCTCAGTGGGTGTCTGAGGCAATATTTGTAGTAATTATGCTACTTTGAAGGAAACCTATGAAAATTATTCGATGCCATTATATATCTCTTCACAACCATCCAAACACCATTAACAAAGAAACAAAAGTGCATTGCATTCAGCACATCAGTATAAATATCAAATTTTCCCCTGCAAGCACAGTCAAACAATTAGCAGGAATCTCCTGACTAAACAAATACATTTTGCACATCTTGGTCAAAATAGGGCTTGGTGGTATGGAATGCAAGAGATGGGTATGCTTGCCATTGAATGAGAAAATAGCCATCTTTAATGGTACAACCTACTTTACTACAAAGAACATTTTAGAATTATTTTGACAGCCACTCCAGAGAAGAGAAGTACTACCACATGTAAAAACATAACTAAAAATAAGTATTCTTAGTGGTAAGAGCTTTGAAATTGCTTCTGGAAAGTGAAAGACCATATGAGACTTGCATAGCTGCACCACCCAACTCTGATTTTATTTTATTTTATTTTATTTTATTTCTCCACTGAATGTGTTAACATTAGTCTCAGCATTGAATTGATGATGTACCAATGTGCTCCTGGCAACCCCCAGACAGTCATCTTCTATCTCTTGTTGAAAGGGACCCTTTATGGGGTCTGACCTGACCTAAAGCACAGACTGTTGAATGTACTAAACTGGAGGTGTTGTTTCCCCATAATTAGATCGATTTGATTAAATTGGATAAAATGAGAGAGTTCTGTCTGTCTTTTTGGTCTGTGTTTGTACAGCGCCTAGCACAATGGGGTCCTAGTCTATAACTAGGACTTCTAGGTGCTAAGGTAATATCAATAATAAAGCTTCAAAATTCAACTCTGGCCCTGGATCAGAGTTTTTCTAAAGATCAGAGGTGTTTGGATCCATGGTATTGCTTGGCTCCATTTCTATAACATTACATAGTAGATGTATATTGGACTGTAATATAATCTCACTGAGGTCACTTAGAGACCAGGATGAAAATCTAGCCCCACTGAAGTCAATAAGAGTTTTAATATTTGATTTGTTTCAATGAAGATAATAAATGGTATTAGGGGTAATAAATAGCCACTGGAATTACTTCCAACTCCTAGGAGCTGTGAGCATCATCATCACCAAGAAAGGTATAACTTCCTGTGACCCTCACCTTGAGCACCAAAACCACTCTGTCTTTATTTCAGTGTTTAAGAGACTTGGGCTATGTCTACACTACACGGCACAGTTGCAGTGCTATAAGGTCTCCCATGTAGACACTCTGTGGTGGGGAGAGAGCTCTCTTGCCTACATAATTAAACCACCCCAAGGCTACGTCGTCAGGAAAGTGTCTCCTGCTGACATAGTGCTGTCCACACCAGTACTTATGTCAGTGAAACTTATGTCGTCAGGTGGCTATTTTTTACACCCTGATCGACAAAAGTTTTACCAACAAAAGTGGTAATGTAGACAAAGCTTCAGTATCACAGCAGCATCAGAAGATTAAAACTTATCTGACACAGTTGCATAAATAAAGCCACCTGAATACGTTGGCTTGGTAGATAATCAAGCATAGAATTAGAGGACATGGTTCTATTTCCAAATTTTCTTTGAAGCAAGAGGTATCGCAGAATTTTAGGGAGGCTGAATTTTTCTATTCTATTTTATGTGACAGGCCCATAAACACATGGATGAAACTTAAAAAAAATTCAGCAGGAGCAGAGAGAGGAATCAAAACTGATGGACAAATGGCATCCAGAAGTATCAATATCTGTATGTCAGGTGGGAAAGGCAGAGCTTTTATACAAGTAACCAGCAGCCAATTGAGACAATTGATCATTATATTTCACACATAACAAACAAGATAAAAATGAAAAAAAAAACCCTAACATTAAATATGTTCAAATTTTTTGAATTTTCAGCTTTTAGAAATGATAAGTTTTGGTTTTTAATAGGGCTGTCAATTAATTGTAGTTAACTCAAGCGATTAACACAAAACAAATTAACTAGATCTAAAAAATAGTCATGACTAATTGCAGTTTTAATCACACTGTTAAACGATAATAGAACACCAATTTAAATGTATTATAAATATTTTTGGATCTTTTTCTACATTTTCAAATATATTAATTTCAATCACAACACAGAATACAAAGTGTACAGTATTCGCTTTATATTACTATTTTTATTACAAATATTTGCATTGTAAAAAAGATAAAAGAAATAGTATTTTTCAGTTAACCTCATACAAGTACTGTAGTACAGTCTCTTTATTGTGCAAGTACAACTTACAAATGTAAAATTAATTTTTTTATATAATTGCATTCAAAAACAAAACAATGTAAAACGTTAGATTCTATAAGTCAAGGATGAAAGGGCATACAAATGTTTACCATATATGGAATGTAAATATCTTGTAATGCTGGCTTCAGCAGTGCCATGCAAATACTTGTTCTCACTTTCAGGTGATATTGTAAATAAGAAGCAAGCAGCATTATCTCCCATAAATGTAAACAAACTTGTTTAGCTTAGCAATTGACTGAACAAGAAGTAAGACTCAGTGAGCTATTCTGCCTCTGCTACTGTCTCCCAGGTTTCCACCTCTTCAAATGATGACACCTTCTGAGACATTTATTGTGGAGTTTTTATTCATCTTAGGCCTGGTCTACACTAGTCTATTATTTCAAAATTAGCTGAGTTAATTCAGAAAAAAAAAAGATTCCGTCCACACGACCAAGCCGTTTTTTCAATTTAAAGGGCTCTTTAATCCAATTTCTGTACTCTACCTTGGCAAGTGGAGTAGCTCTTAAATCGAGATTGCAATCCTGGGTTAAAGGTATTGTGGATGCAATTTGACATTATTGGCCTCTGGGAGCTATCCCAGAATGCTCCCTTGTGACCACTCTGGACAACACTCTCAACTCCGATGCACTAGCCAGGTGGGCAGGAAAAGCCTCGGGAACTTTTGAATTTCATTTCCTGTTTGGTCACCATCAGCACAGGTGACCATCAGCACAGTCCACCATCACAGGCGACCAGGCAGAGTCCACCATCACAAGAGATCACGCAGTCCTGGATTCACACGAGCTACAGCATGGTCTGAATGGGAGGTACTGGATCTCATCGTATGTTAGGGAGATGAGTCTGGTATGACAGAACTATGTTCCGAAAAAAGGAACACAAATAAAGTCTCCAGGGCCATGACTGAAAGAGGGTACTCCAGGGACACAGAGCAGTGTCGTACAAAAATCAAGGAGCTCAGGC
The DNA here is from genome assembly GCF_003597395.2 of Chelonoidis abingdonii. NCBI lineage: Eukaryota > Metazoa > Chordata > Testudines > Testudinidae > Chelonoidis > Chelonoidis abingdonii. Next base: position 255,259,698 of record NC_133770.1, on the reverse strand, counting down.
AAGCATACCAAAAAGCCAGGGAGGCTTTCTGGGTCACAGCCCCATACATTCCACTTCTACCGTGAGCTGCATGCAATTATGGGGGGTGATGCCACCACTACCCCACCACTGTCCATGGACACCTGAAAGGAGCGAGTTACACGGAGCGAGGAAGAGAAGAGTCATTGGAGGACAAAGAGAAGGAGGAGGAGGAGGAGGAGGAGGAGGACAGTACACAGGTAGCAAGTGGGGAATCTGTTTTCCCTCCTAGTCAGGAACTATTCTCAACGCTGGAGCCAATAGCCTCCCCCACTCCCAAGGTGGGCTCCCGGACCATGACCCTGGAGAAGGTACTTCTGGTGAGTGAGAGCCTGATCGGAGCCAAGCGGTGAGGGGCGGGGGGAAACCCAGCTGCGTTGGGCTGTTCGCGTTTAGTTTAAAGGGCTCATCCCTGCTCAGAGTCTCATCGGAGCCACACGGTAGGTGCGGGGGCGCAGGGGGATGTTGTATGAAGCTATCATCCCAGAAAGCCCACAGGCTCTCTTTTTATGTGGCAAACCCACCAGGCCTTGCTTGCTATGGGAAAGGGAACCCAGCAGTTTGAAAGCATTGAAATGAATGTAGAAGAAGCAGAACCCCGCGTGTCCGTAGACTGCCTACAAGCTGAATTCTGTTGCGCGGCCGTGTATGATGGCTTACTCACACCAAAGTGAAATGTATCTTTTAAAATAGTACCCTCCCCTTTTCTCCTCCCGCAGGTGCAAATGTTCCAATGTGGCCCCCTATCTACTCTGTCCCAGAGGCTGGTCCAGATTAGAAGGCAGAAAAAATGAACTCGGGACGACATGTTTGCTGAGCTCATGCAGTCCTCCTGCACTGATAGGGCCCAGCTGAATGAGTGGAGGCAAACAATTTCGGAGTCCCATAAAGCATTACAGGAACTCGAAGAGAGGAGGGACACGCGCAATGAGAGCAGGCAGGACGCTATGGTCAAGCTCATGGAGGAGCAAACTGACATGCTCCGCTGTATGGTGGATCTAATGTGGGAAAGGCAGCAAGACCACAAACTGCTGCTGTAGCCCCTGTATAACTGCCCTCCCTTCTCCCCAAGTTCCATAGCCTCCTCACCCAGACGCCCAACAACATGAGGGGGAGGCTATGCAGACCCACACACTCAACCCCAGAGGATTGTCCAAGCAGCAGAAAGCTGGCATATGTGAACTTTTGATTTGGTTTCTGGATTTGTCCTTCCCTCCTCCTCCACCCCCCTAACCCAATACCCACCCCCTTTGCTGGTCTACCTTCTAATTTCTCTCAATGTGTTGTGCAACAAATAATAAAGAACAGTTTTTAAACAATTTTGACTTTATTTCCTTTCAAATATATAGGGGAAGGTAACTTCAAGAGAAACAAACCCAACTGTCTCATCATACCCTGGCCAAAGCTTCTCTGATGCGCAGCGCACCCTGCTGCGCTCTTCTAATCGCCCTGTTGTCTGGCTGTGTGAAATTGGCCACTAGTCAAGTTGCCTCAACCTCCCACCCTGCCATAAACGTCTCCCCTTTACTGTCACAGATATTGTGGAGCACACAACAAGCAGCAATTACAATTGGAATATTGGTTGTGCTGAGATCTAATCGAGTCAGTAAACTGCAACAGTACACTTTCAAACGTCCAAAAGTACATTCTACCACCATTCTGCACTTGTTCAGCCTATAGTTAAACAGCTCCTTACTACTGTCCAGGGTGCCTGTGTATGGCTTCATGAGCCATGGCAATAAGGGGTAAGCTGGGTCCCCAAGGATAACTATAGGCAATTCAACATCCCCAACAGTAATTTTCAGGTCTGAGAAGTAAGTCCCTTCCTGCAGCTGTTCAAACAGACCGGAGTTCCTGAAGATGCGAGCGTAATGCACCTTTTCCAGCCATCCCACGTTGATGTCAGTGAAACGTCCCTTGTGATCCACCAGTGCTTGCAGCACCATGGAAAAGTACCCCTTGTGGTTTATGTACTGGCTGCCCCTGGTGTGCTGGGGCCAAGATGGGGATATGCATTCTGTCTATCGCCCCGCCGCAGTTAGGGAACCCCAGTGCATTAAAGCCATCCACAATGGTCTGCACATTTCCCAAAATCACTACCCTTGATAGCAGCTGGTTAATGATTGTGTTAGCTACTTGCAGTACAGCAGCCCCTACAGTAGATTTGCCCACTCCAGACTGATTCCTGAGTGACCAGTAGCTATCGGGCGTTGCAAGCTTCCATAGTGCTATGGTCACTCGCTTCTCAACTGCGAGGGCTGCTCTCATTTTGGTGTCTTTGAGCTTCAGGGCACAAGGACAGCAAAGTTCCATGAAAGTGGCCCTACACATACGAAAGTTTCGGAGCCACTGGGAATCATCCCAGACCTGCAACACTATGTGGTCCCACCAGTCTGTGCTTGTTTCCCGGGACCAGAATCGGCATTCCATGGCATGAACCTGGCCCAATGCCACCATGATCTCCCAATCACCATATGCCGTGCTTCTAGGAACATCTGTGTCCATGTCTTCGTCAGTATAGTAATTGCACTGTTGCCGCTTCCTTGACCAGTTTTGCGGTTTTACATACTGCAGGTTAATGCGTGAGGTATTTACAATGGGCAAAACTGCAGCGGAGATCTGAGCAGGCTCCATGATTGCCACGCTATGGTGCCTGCACGGGTAATCCTGGAAAAAGGGTGCGAAACGTAGGAGAGCTGTTCAGTTCAAGATGGCTGATAAAAGGTGGTAAATGGTTGTCTTCTGTAGCTTTCACGGAGTTGGGAAGCTCGCTAGAGCTGCAAGAGCAGGAGAGCAGAGTTTGTGGCGGAAGCGTGAGCAGAATTTGTGGTGGAAGCTGTGCGGCTCAGTTCAAAATGGCCGAAAAATGGCGGGGAATTGTTGCCTTCTGTAGCTTCCCTGGGAGCCCAGGACAGACAACATGGAAAAATTAGCGAGCGATGCAAGAGCAGGATTGCAGAGTTTGCAGGAAAGCTGTGCTGCTTGGTTCATGGTAGCCGAAAAAAGGTGGGAAATGGTTAGAAAAAAGAGTAGATAGAAAGATGAGAGGACATGCGAGGTGGATTCATAGCACCAGGAGACAGGCAGTGTACCATACTGCACTGTCTGCTGGCAGTATGGTGTCTGCCATAGCTTTCACGGAGGGAGGAGTGAGTGATGGCACACACCCAGAAACACCCATGAGAATATTTTTGCCCCATCATGCACTGGGAGTTTAACCCACAATTCCAGTGGGTGGCAGGGACTGTGGTAACTGTGGGATAGTTTCCCACAGTGCACCACTCCGACATTAGATGCTAGCCTCAGTACTGTGGATGCACTCCACTGAATTCATGTGCTTTAGTGGGGACACACAACACCAAATGTATAAAATTGCTTCAGAAAATTCAAATAGAATAAGTTCGAATTAATTTTGTATTGTAGACATACCCTAAGACTGAGCAAGGACTTAGGGATTTGGCCCACAGTGACTTGTCTGCAATTAGGTCACTAGGGATATCAAGTCTAGATGAACCTACCATAAGATGAGCACACAACTGGTTGGAAAACCAAACTCAGAGTAGTTATCAATGGTTCACAGTCAAGCTGGAAGAGCATACTGTCCTGGGTCTAGTTCTATTCAATATTTCATCAATGATTTGGATAGTGCCATAGTAGAGAGTACACTTATAAAGTCTGTGGATGATACCAAGCTGGGAGGGGCTGCAAGCACTTTGAAGGATAGGTTTAGTGTAGTAAGAGGAGGCCCTGAGATATAAACCTTGGTATCAGAGGCCTGGTATGAGGTCTAAGGCCTGAACTAAGACTTTGCTAACATAAAGCAAAGTTAAGCTGTGAGCCAGAGGCAGGCCCTGCTCACAGAAGCTGGCAAGATGGGCTGATGCTGCAAAAAGAGACGTACCTAAAAGGTACTGGACACCAGATATCAGAACATTCACATACTTGTACATTCCACACAGATAACAAGGAACAAGCTGACCCAGCCCAATGACAGGACCAAGAGGGTAATATGATGGATAGAGTTGTTTTGTTCAAACCAACATATACAAGGCGAGAGGTGGAACCTTACTACATAGTAGGGTTGCACCTTGCTACATAGAGGGGTTGCACCTCAATACGTCAGGAGTGATGTGTAACTTGTTTGTACCTGTGGATAAGAATGCATCCCTGGAGCAGTGTCTTTGTCCAGCCTAGGGGGCAGTGGAAAGTCCCGCCACTGACTGAGCTGAGTCTATTGCCAGGGGACACATATTTGTAGTACGTCCTGTAGAGTAAAGTCTAGAGGAAACTATTACTGTGCTTCTTTTGACAATAAACCTGGCCAGCCTGCCTTCGTACCTTACTAGAGTCTGTGGTCTTTGGGGGTTCTCTTGGGGTCTGCTGTGTCAGCTATCTGTGCAGAGCTGGGACAGCACACAGAGGGAACATGCACGCAGCCAATTGATATCAACATTGAACAGAGCAGAGCACCACATCGGTAGCATCTGACAACACTGGTGACCCCAAGGTGATTGTCAGATGAAGTCCAGAGAAGAGCAACAAAAATGGTTAAAGGTCTAGAAAACATGACCTATGAGGAAGATTGAAAACATTGGGTTTATTTAGTCTGGAGAAGAGAAGACTGAGGGGGGACATGATAATAGTCTGCAAGGACGAGAAAGGTTGTTCTAAAGAGAAGGACGATAAATTGTTCTGTTTATCCCCTGATAACTGGACAAGAAGTAATAGACTTAAATTGCAGCAAGGGAGATTTACGTCAGACATTAGGAAAAACTTCCTAACTGTCAGGGCGGCTAAGTGCTGGAACAAATTGCCTAGGGAAGTTGTGGAATCTCCCTCACTGTAGACTTTTAAGAACAGGTTAGACAATCAACTGTCAGGGATGGTCTAATAATACCTAGTCCTGCCGCAGTGTGGGACACCAGACTAGATGAACTATCAAGTCCTTTCCAGTCCTAAATTTCTATGATTCTATTAAAAAACTTAGCTCTGAGTTTGAAACTATTTGAATTCACTGTATGGTAGCTTATTGCCTAATGTTTTAAAATAATAACATATAGTTCATTATCAAAGCACAAACAGAATAGCTTTTAGCTTCAAAGGGCATGGCTACACTTGCAGATGTAGAGCACTTTGAGTTAAACCAGCCTTCGTAGAGTGCAGTAGGGAAAGCGCTGCAACCTGTCCACACTGACAGCTGCACGCACACTGGCATGGCCACATTAGCCGCTCTTGCAGTGGCCACAGAGAGCAGTGCATTGTGGTAGCTATCCCAGCATGCAAGTGGCTGCAACGTCCTTTTCAAATGGCGGGGGTGGAGTGTGACAGGGAGTGTGTTGTGTGTATGTGAGGAGAGAAAGAGTGGGTTTTGGGGGGCTGAGAGCATGTCAGCATGCTGCCTTGTAAGTTCAGACAGCAACAGACCCCCCCTCTCCCCACCCTGCCTCTCTCTCTCACACACAGCATTCCACAGTTGCTTTGTCTCGGAGCAGATATGCATACCAGCTGTCAGAAACAGAGCTTTCAAAGGGCATATCAGCATGCCTGATTCCAAAACAATTACAAGAATGGCCACTTGACTTAAGGGGATTATGGGATATTTCCAGAGGCTGATCAGAGCACAGTAATGCAACACCTCATTCACACTGATGCCCAGGCATTTCAGCCAATGTGCACCAAGTGTTAATCTCCTCGCCGAGGTGGAGTACCAGGAGCGCTCTAGCCCTGGCGTCAGAGTGCTCTACGTGCCTTGCCAGTGTGGACTAGTAGTGAGCTAGGGTGCCCAGGGCTGCTTTAATGCTCTCTAACTCACAACTGTAGCCAAGCCTTAAGTTGCCCCAGTCAAACACAGTAGTATTCCCAGTACAACACTATGCTGGGATCACAACCTGGCCGTGAATATGTTTCCATTTCAAACCACTGATGGTCTACTTTTTTTTCTGATTAGTTTTACTTGGGCCTTGTTAATCAAAAAACACTGAAAAATATAGTCAACCTGCTAGGATCATGCCATATGGCTATTGTTTTCAATGGCACCTCTAAATGAATAAGCATTCCATTCAGTTGCTTACCCTTAAAATGATTTCTGGCTTCATATATACTAAATAAAACTTTCAGAGCTTGTCTAATACACACAACATGCTCTCATGAAACGTGCAATTATGTGAGTGGTTGGTACTGTTCAGAACTCATTTGTTTTCAAGCTGCTACTAAAAAAAAAGCTTTAATCGCTGGTCAAAATATTATCTACCAAAATGATCATTTAAACTGAGACTCTCCTTGCATTTTCTGTAGTACACAAAACTGCACTATGAAGGAAGAATAAAAACTAATATTTATGTTAGAGCTAAAACTACAGAAAATATCTTACTGGAGTCACAGCGATGATAAAAAAAACTGTTCTCTATATTTAACAAGGGTTGGACAGGAAGTAATGAGCTTAATCTGCAGCAAGGGAAATTTAGGTTAGATATTAGGATAGACTTTCTGACTATAAAGATAGTAGTTAAGCCCTGCAATAGGGTACCAAGGGAGGTTGTGGAATGCTTGTCACTGGAGGATTTTAAGAATAGGTAAGACAAACGCCTGTCAGAGATGGTCTCAATATACATGAGCCTGCCTCAGCGTGTGGGAGATGGATTAGTTGACTTCTTGATGTTTCCTTCCAACTCTATATTTCTATGATAAAAATAATTTCTGAGTTCTGTTCTTGCTTCTCCCACTAACTTGCTACGTTGTCTTGGGCAAATCACTTCTGTGTCTTCTCTTCCCCATCCATAAAATGAAAAAACAACAATATTTACATCCCTATCTCATAAGGAGGTTCTGAAATTTTATTTTTCACTGAATGTTTGTACAGTGCTTTGAAAATGTCAAGAGCTGCATAAAACTGTTATGAGATATGCTATAGTAAATGCACACAACTTTGATTTCAGCATCTTCTGTTATATTGGTTCTATATTTTATTAACAATTTTTATGTAAGGGGACAATTACATAATTTTACTACATAATATACTAGATGATGATTTGCATTTGGAGACATATTATAAATTGATCTTTCCCAGCACAAGAGAACCAAAAGGTATTTAGAAAATGTTCTTACAATAAAAATTACTACTAATCAGTAGCAGGTGGAGCCAGGGGGAGGAAGGATCGGGGACCTAGCACCTCCACAATGGAAATATTGCAGGAACTCCACTCCCGTGTAAATTTTCCCTCACTCAGGGGATGGGGTAGAGGGACAACACAAAAGTGGGACCTAGGGGGCCTGGGAACTGCTAAAAACCCCTGGGACCCTCTTTCCCAGCCTGGAGCCAGCTGCTTCCCCTTTCCTCCCACCAAGTCTCAATAATCCTCCTCCTATCTCTCCATCCTTCCATTTAGGGAGCTTCTGCACCTTCCCCCCACCCCTGCCAGCTACTAAAATGTTGGTAAATATTCTTTTAAAATAATTCAAAAGATGGCTGCATGTAGTGGGGGCGCTCACACCTTGAGTGCACCCTGGTGGCCCAGTGGAGCACCACCATTATGTCTGTCTCAATTTCCATTAGTGGGCTTCCAGTCCAATAAGGCTTCTGTACATCGAATAGTGTTCCTTCAGGGGCCTCCTTTATTAACCCAAAGGAGGAACATTATACAAATAGGCCTCCACCCCACCATATCTAGCTGGAGGGGGATGTGGAAGAAGCTGAGTAAACCTTAGTCCATCAACACCACTTACGTCTAGGTCCCTTACCAGTCAGGCCGTCTTGGTCTGAAACCCCCTTCGGGAGCCTGGGCCTCATGTCATCAGCTGAGGAGAGTCTCTCCCATTGGATTAAGGTCCCCCCAGAAGTCAAACCATAGCAACACTTCCTTGGAGCAGTGTTTAATTCCTCTGATCTGGGGCTTATGGACAAGGTTTCAGTGAGATTTGGTATTCATAGCTGCTCCCTTTCAGAGCTTCTCCCACCTAGGAGCATTCTTCCTTAGTTTCCTTTCCTGGTAAGCCCACCCACTAAGTGCTTCCTGAGAAGCCCTCCCCTTTGGATCTCTCGCTTTTTGTTTTCTGGGGGCTGTTCCTCTACTCAGGAGCCTCTGTTCTCTAGCCTCCCCCTTAGGAATAGCTCCTTTTTATCATGCTCAAGTGCTTCCCTGAGTAAGTAACTCAGTGAGTTAATTTGTTCCAGATGAACCTGAGCTGCCTCAGTCATTCCTTCTTGTGGAGTTTGGCAGAGGTAGGCTGAGCCTCTCACCCCTTCAGAGGACCAGCTACCTTCTGGCACTGTGTTATCTTTTCAAAATGTATCTCATGTCTAAATCAACACATTCCATAACTGGCAGGAGACCATATGTGAGGGACAACTGGGCAAGAGTTAAAACTACTATGAAATAAAATTGTAGAATTATGATAGGTAATTGTGAATTATCAATGCAGTAGAAAGTCAATAATAAAACAGGATTATTTGTAACAGATCTTTAATCTTTGGAATTCCTGATGTCTTAGTCAGAATATCCTTGCACTAGTGAAAGAAGAAACAGGTATAATGGAGAGAACATAAATGTTTTTTATGAAAACTTAACTCCATCATGTTCTCCATCATGTCAAGGGACATCCAAACATGGAGAATATCAGATTTAGAAGTTTGTCTGTATCTGGTAGCAGCTTTATCTTAAGAAAGGTCAAGTGACTATGTTGTTCATATCAGAGTAGAAAGATAAGATTCTAGTAAGGACTAGATTCAACAAAGCAATTGACTTCAATAGTGCTATTCACATGCATACATTCAGACTTGCTGATTAAGCATCTTTCTGAAATGAGATCTATAAATCAAGGAAAAGCCGAATGATATAGGGACTTTACATCTAACTGTTCATTCATATATTCATTCTGAATAATCAAACTATGTTTTAATACTATGGAAACATAGACCTTGCTCTACTGAAATAAACAAATGGCCCAGTAAAGCATCATGTCTTTGACAATGACCTATATCAGAAGTTTCACTGGAAAACAAAACAATACTGTTCCTTGCCAGTTGTGTAATAGTCTCCTGCATTGTCAAAAATGTTGCTTGGGATCAGCTTTTGTGCTGAAGCAAGAAGATTCATGGCTTCTATATTCAGAGTACAGTGGTAGCACTCTATAATGGTGCACCAGACTGACTTGAGTTAAAAAGTACAAAATAACTAATCAACTCAAATGAAGAATAGCTGCAGGAATATATTGTATTAGCAATTTGGTATACTAAGATGCAAAAAAATTGTTTAAATTTTCAGAAAGTGCTTTTCATAAGAAAAGGTTTTGATTAGATTAAAATTTTCTTTCCCTCCATCCAGGTTACCTAATGAGAGGAATTTTACCATGAAAAGGTTTGCAAATTCTAAGTACTGTATACTGAACACTTTAGACATCAATTTTTTCTTTTCTGATAGCTGTTTTTATAAATTAGCATAGTATTATTTAATTTCTGTTTAAGTTGACTTCTTTGTGTATTGCACTTCATTACCCAAGGCTAATTTTAATGATTATATTTTTAATACTGAGTCAGACACTAATTTACATTCTGATTGTCTATTGTGATATTGTGAGCTGTAAATTATTTTCATTATTTCCTCTGCAATAATATGACCTGGTAATTCAGGCAGTTTTTCCACTGCAGGGTCTTTTATTCAGAAATGTAATTGCATTATCATTTACACTTACAATGAGAATGTCCAGAATCTTAAATGTTTAGTTGATTGTGCCTTGTCTTCATTAGAAAATTCATAGTTTCAAGCTGCATTGTATGAATCTGGAAATTAACATGGTGAGAAACATGGTCAGGTACTCTCTGCACTCTCCTTATTGCCGTCACAAGGGAATTTTTAAAAAATATATTAATTTCAGAAGCTCTGGGGTTTAGATGCATCATTCGTCGTAAAGTAGATGAGTGATTCAAGGCTTTAGCAACAATGTGAATGTCTCGATTTGTGGGCCCTTATCCCACAAGCAGGCAGTAAATTGGCAGGCACCTGGGCTGCAGGACTGAAGGAGTCAGTCATCGATGATATGGCATGAAGGGTGTGTTGTGGGACCAGCCCATGGCTCTCTTGAACTGCCTGATGGGAGACTCATATCTTTTAATGTCTTGATTATTCATTTTGGGGAGGATGACCTTGGGATTTGCACTGAAGTGAGTTTGCAAATCAGAATTTAGTGGATGTGCGTTGGATGGCTCAATTGTGGCCATGCACAAAAGTGATTTGGCCTGAAACACTTGAAAGATGGGTATGACAGAGAGCTCTTAAGCCTGATCATGTGGACTGGGCCTCAGGGCCGCCCAGAGGGGGGGTAAGTGGGGCAATTTGCCCCAGGCCCCGGGCTCTGCAGGGGCCCCCACGAGCATGGCTGAGGTTCCCTCCCTGGCCCCGTCTCCCGGACCCTCAGCTCATCCAGCAGCGTCGTGGACAGTTGCAGTGTGGCTCCAGCAGGGCCCCTGACCCCGCCTTGCTCAGAGCCGTGTGGTGAGGGAGCAGGGCTGCAAACTCCAGGCTGAGCAGAGGGAGCTGAGCTCAGCCTGGAGATCCCAGCCCCGCCCCCTGACCACGTGGCTCTGAGCAGGGAGGGGCCCAGGCCCTGTCCCCTGACCACGTGGCTCTGAGCAGGGAGGGGCCCAGGCCCTGTCCCCTGACCAAGCAGTTCTGAGCGGGGCAGAGCTCAGGCCCCGCCAGAGCCAAGCTGCAGATGTCAAGCGAAGCTCCTGGATGTGCTGAGGCTCCGGGTGAGAGGGGAGCCAGGGGTAAGGGGCCAGGGCTGGGGGCGTTGGTAAGACAAGGAGTCCTGGGGACAGGGAGGGGCGGCAGAGGTTGGGGCCAATCAGGGGACAGGGAATGTGAGAGTTGGATTGTGGGTGTTCCAGGGGTCTGTCAGGACTCAGCAGGGGGGGGAGTGAATGGGTCGGGGCGATCAGGGGACAGAGAGCTGGGTGGTCCTGGGTGGTAGTGGGAGGTCTCTGGGGATGGTGAGGGGGCAAGGAGCAGGATGGGTTGGGGAATTCTGAGGGGGGCAGGCAGTTGGGGGCAGGAAGTGGTGGGTCAGATAGGGGCAGGGCTAGGCTGTTTGGGAGGCCCAGCCTTTCCTACCCTAAAACTCATTCAGTAGTTTGAGGTTTGCAGAAGAGCCAGGCTGTTAGCTTTTCCATTAGGCTACCATCCCTTTCACTTCTCAAATGTCAGATTATAGTCTATATTTAATTTCAGTGCCATAGGGAGATTCATGTCAGGGAGGTAGTTCATTTTAAAATTAGCCATTAGGGAGGGATCACACATGAGAAGGATCATACCTACACCACCCTACCTCCTTCCCAACCCTACAAGGGAGACACCCCCCACCCACTACATTTCCTAGGCTCGAGGGGTTATTTCAGTGGTTCTCAAACTTTTTGTACTGGTGATCTCTTCTCACTAGCAAATCTGTGAGATGTGCACCCCCTTTATAAATTAAAAAACTTTTTTATTATTTAACAACTATTCTAATGCTGGAGGCCAAACAGGGTTTGAGGTGGAGGCTGACAGCTGTGGCCCCAGTAATAACCTCGTTACCCCTAGGGGTCCCGATCCCCAGTTTGAGACCCTGGGTAATTTAATTTTACACCCTGTGTCCATTCACCATGCATGTGCATTTTTGAGCATTTCAGTTTCAAACATAGGCTCATCCCAGATTTGAACAGCTCAAATGTTCAGTTCGTGGAGAGTATGTACCTAAGCTTACTAAAGACACCCACAGTAAGCTTTCTCCAGTTTGGTAGGGACCCATGGAGCCAGTCTCTAGGAAACAGATACATTCATGAAGGTTAGTCCTTAATTGGCTATTGAGGAAGAGGTAGGGAAGTGGTGTCGCCTGCCCTGTTTGTCAGAAGTGGAGATGACTGGCAGGAGAGAGATCACTTGATCATTACCTGATAGGTTTTATTTCCTCTGGGGCACTTGGCATCGGCCATTGTGGTGACAGCGGATAGCTGGGCTGGATGGACCTTTGGTTGTGACCGTATGGCTCGTTCCTTATATTCTGAACCTAATGAACCCAAAGTTATGGAGACAAATAGAGTCAAGGAAGCCAGCAGGGTATCAGAAACTGGAAAAATCTCTGCATGGACTGAGGCCTCAGGCGTTTTGGTCACAGCTGAGATGGTCAAAAGTTTTGGATTTTTTTTAGCAGAATTTTTTATTGTTTCTTTAAAACAATCAAACCAGCAAGCAGCGAAATATTTGGCCACATATTTTGACACCAACACTATTCAGGTTATGGCAGACTAATTTCAGCTTTTCAATTAAAAGAACCACAACAAATTTTGAAGGAAAGCAGACATTGTCCGTGATTTTTTTATGCATTTTAAAAACCCCTAGTTTTCGATCCCGAAACAGTTTTGATGGCACATATTTGTCCAACCCTTTTAATGAGCTTTAGTACCTTTTAGCACTAGCTGATGCTGAGAACCAGTGAAACCTTGTAAAGAAGTTGTCTCAAAACTGGATTTGTGCTGAGATGCAGAAGGTTTATTTTTCCCAGGGCCGCCCAAGGGGGAGGGGGAGGAGCAAATGGGGCAATTTGCACCGGGCCCTGCAGGGGTCCCCACGAGAATATAGTATTGTAATTTTTTTTTTATGGAAGGGCCCCCGAAATTGCTTTGCCCCAGGTTCCCTGAATCCTCTGGGCAGCCCTGCTGGGTCTGCAGGAGTGTTAACCAGGAGGTCTCCAAAATTTTGTGGCATGTAGTGATCACGCACATGGAAATCAGGTCTGCAGCAGTGGAGCTGCTTATTGAGCATCCCCTCAGAGTCAGAGGTCACTTGACAGGCACCCTGCCCCACTTAGCTCCCTCTTGCAGGCCCCTGAAATTCTCCAGACAGTCTTATTGTGGCTCACAGTACCTCTTTCGTGGGCTGGTTTAATATCAAGTAAAGTTCACACAATCCTCAGAGTCTTTAATCACAAAATAATCCAAAAGGAGCAATGACATTCTTCTCATTGTTCCAGGACAAGACTGCACATTTTGGAACATATGCTTCTGGAGAAATCTGGGGCTGAGGTGAATGTGGCATCACATTATCAGTTGTTAACCAAGGCTGATGGGGAACAGTGGACGTCTCTGGTATTGCAGGCAGGCTCTGGGATCCAAAGCATTGGACCAAGGCTGCCCAATAAAGAGACATAAATGGCATGCTTGTTGCTGACTGTGGGCATCACAGGCAGAGAGCTACAGCAGCAAAGCTTGTTTTCAGGGCAGCATACCAGTTTTTTATCTTTATGGACAGTGGGTTGGGAGCAGGTGTGGAGCAGCAAGTAAGCAACAAGTAAGCAGCAACCAGCTTCCTCCCAGTGAAGCAGCCATTTCCTTCTCCCCTGGTGATATTACTGCTGTCCTCTCTGGCTGGATTACTTCTGCACCCTCCATATGCATATTTTCAAGGAATTCCTTGTGTGCATGGATATGCCTCAGCCTAGCCACCACCTCCTGCAGCTCTCCCTCTTCAAACGTAGCTCCAGTTCTTCAGCCACATCCAAAGCTCATTCTCACCAGTCCCCAGCCCTTTCTGGTTGGAGCTTAGCCCTCTGGCCTTGCTTCCTTCTACTCTTTGGGTATTTGTACACTACCAAATTAGGTTGATTTAATAGAAGTCAATTTTTTAGAAATCGATTTGATACAGTCGATTGTGTGTGTCCCCCCTAAGCGCATTAAGTCAGTGGTATGCGTCCACAGTACTGAGGTTAGCATTGACTTTCAGAGCGTTGCACTGTGGTAGCTTTCCCACAGTTCCTACAGTCTCTGCTGCTCACTGGAATTCTGGGTTGATCTCCCAATGCCTGATGGGACAAAAACATTGTCGTGGGTGGTTCTGGGTATATGTCGTCAGGCCCCCCCTCCCTCAATGAAAGCAAAGGCAAAAAATCATTTCTCTCCTTTTTTCCTGGGTTACCTGTGCAGACAACATACCATGACAATCATGGACTCTGCTCAACTCACTGTCACCGTATGTCTCCTGGGCGCTGCTGGCAGACGTGGTACTGCAGTGCTACACTGCAGCATCCCCTTGCCTTGTCTTGCCGATGGCAGACAGTACAATACCACTGCTAGCTGTCGTTGTCATCCCATGGGTGCTCCTGGCCAACCTCAGTTAGGTTGGTCGGGGGCGCCTGGGCAGGCCTGGGTGAGTCGGGGGCACCTGGACAAAAATGGGAATGACTCCAGATCATTCTCTTCTTTAAGTTTCATCTAATGGAGATTCAGTCCTACCTGGAATATCATGCCACCTGGAGGCTTCTGCCTCAGGCTGCTCTCCCTGTCTGGAGCACTGCACCGTCACACCTACTCCAGCCTACCCCTTGCTCCCATGGCTCATAAAGCCTGAACAGTAGTAAGGAGCAGTTCAACTATACACTGAGCAAGTGCATAATGGTGGTAGAATGTGCCTTTGGATGTTTAAAAGCTAACTGGCGCAGTTTACTGACTCAGTTAGACTTCAGCAAAACTGATATTCCTATCGTTATTACTGCTTGCTCTGTGCTCCACAATATCTGTGAGAGTAAGGGGGAGTAAGGGGGAGACGTTTATGGCGGGGTGGGAGGTTGAGGCAAATCACCTGGCCGCTGGTTACGCACAGCCAGACACTAGGGCGGTTAGAAGAGCACAGCAGGGTGCACTGTACATCAGAGATGCTTTGCAAACCAGTTTCATGACTGGCCAGGCTATGGTGTGAAAGTTCTGTTTGTTTCTCCTTGATGAAAACCTTCCCCCTTGGTTCACTCTACTTCCCTGTAAGCCAACCGCCCTCTCCTCCCCTCTTTGATCTCCCCTTGCAGAGGCAATAAAGTCATAATCCCATGCTCTCCAGCCCCAGGGCAAGCCACCCTGTTACAATAGCCTTGAACTTTGTGAAGAAAATGATCTGTTTATTAAACAAAGGGTCAATACATGATGGGGAGAATTCAGAGACTGCACTGATGAGAAACAGATACCAGGCAATGGAGTGAGGGTGCAGCCAAGCTATTTTCTGGTGCCTCCATGACTGGTATCAGTGCAGATGAGAGGCTCAAAAGGATCATCTCCCAGAAGCAAAGATGAGTAAGAACTCAGGAAATGGCTGGTGAACTCTAGCCCAGCATTTCTCAAATGTGGCCATCGTGGCCGTATGCAGCCACCAGGGACTTTTCTTGCAGCCACAGACTCCTTGGCTGTTGTCTGAAGAAGTGGCCCCTGTCCTGCCCCATCCCTGGTGCTTCTGGATGACCAGCCTTGGTATTGGTTGCTGGGGCTTCCAGCAAGGGTTGGGCAACTGGTTTGTTCCCCACCTTCCTAGGGGGAGTGGGGCTCAAGATTTGGGCTTCAGCCCAGAGGTGGCAGGCTCTGGCCACAAGGCTTCAAGCTTTAGCCCCAAGCTCCAGCCATGGGGCTTCAGGCTTCTGCCCCCATGCTGCCTTCCCTGGCCAACCCTCCCCTGCATTGCCCTGGCCCCTGTTTCCTCCCCTGATCCACCATTCAGGGCTTAATTTGTCACCAGACTTCTTGGGGCTGAGTAAGTCTGCTGTGAAAAGTGATATTTGTATGTTGGTTAATATCACTTTTCACAACAGAATTACTAGCTAGTAATAAATAAATTACAATGATTTGGATCTGTCTATATGTGCATATTTATTTATTTTTCCTAAAGCTAATTAAGTATTTTAGGAAAAAGTGTGAGTGCGGCCACCAGCAAGAGTTGGTGGCTGCACTCTCAGGCCACCAAATAATTTGTTCTGAGAACCCTTGCTCTAGCCTGTAGGAAGGGGGGAGGGATAGATCAGTGGTTTGAGCATTGGCCTACTAATCCCAGGACTGTGAATTCAATCCTTGAAGGGGCCATTTAGGGATCTGGGACAAAAATCTGTCAGGGGGTTGGACTAGATTCCCTCCTGAGGTCCCTTCCAACCCTGGTATTCTATGAAGAAGGAACCATTCATATACTTTTAATTCCCCTTATGGGGTGAGAGCAAGAGGATTTAGCAGTGGGCTGAATCCTAGGCATTAGGATGTAGGAGACCAACCCTTAATATTGTGTATATGGCACAAGGTCATTTAACACTGCACTGGACATAATAAAATGCCTGCTACTTTGGGAGTGGAAGGCTACTTGTGGAGTAAAGTGCTATTCAGTGTGAGTAAGGGATCAGAATCTGCCCCTAAATAAAATAGTTATTTCTAGTTGAAACTATCTAGGCAGGAGGACTCACCCCGGAGACAGATGCTCTTGGCCAAATCCTCTCTGTTCATCCTCACAGGGACTAGGGGGCTGTTCTGTCGAGAGTCTAGCACAATGCTACTCCAATCTCTATTGAGGCCTCTCGGCAGTTTTGTAGTACAAATAAAAATCACAGGCTGAAAGTTTTGAAGGGGTGGGAAACCTGGAACCTTTTCGAGTTATAAAAGTGTAAGAAATAAGTAGTAATAAGTCATTTCTTTTGTATGTAACTCTCCTGCTTCATTTCAGAAAAATCATGGATATTTCTACACAAAGGAACAAAACCTACTCGTGCCTGAGACCCTACACCATATCAACCGTATGTTTCTCCAGCCCCAACTCCACCCCTATACTATTTGCATGATGGCAAAAATGGGCACGTTAAGCTAAAACCAATGAAGTTCAGATGTTAAGGTCTGACAAATGCAGAGTTAAGGGTGGAATGTCCCCTTTAATTCAGTGTGCTGTATGATGATGATCTGGCTGACATATCACATCTGCTGCAGAATCTGGGGTTGAGATCTCTCTGATTTTTAATTCCCCATCTTTCATTTCCCTTGCCAACTTTTGTGGCTTAATATGACTATATAATGAACATGAGGAAATTTTCAAGCTCTCTTGGGATGCTGACATCTATTAGTGATTAAGCAGATTTGAAGTGTTTACTGATGTGCCATCTGTAGATAACCAAAAACCCTGCACTACCTCCATATATGAAACCAATTCAGATGCATTTTAAACCAAAGCGCTGAGAGAAGGGATAAAATATGGAGGGAAAATGTTTCTGATAGGATAAATGAGAGACTGACTAAGATAATTCTGAACAGAAAATGCACTATATGAAACTTGACTGAACCAGCTTCAGCTTCAAGCACCTGTAACTACAGGGGGTCTTTGTTCTTGTGAAATAGTTGATTGCTTACAGGTTACTTCTGACCTTGTGAAAATAGCATTTTCATTGTTGATACTTCCCACAAATACCTTTCCCTTCCTCTCCCCCTGGTAAAAGTTGACTGATGCTCTGACATCATTCCTGAACTTCTAGGAGCACCTGCTGGTCTGCAAGCTCTTGACTGAAGGGGTTATTTGAAGAGACACTGTGGGATATTGACAGGTAAAATGTCTCCATCCTTGTCTATGGCTGCTATAAATCGTGAATAAAGGTGTCAATAAGTGACAGCATGCGCATATGCCTCATGATACAACGACATTAACAACTGGACAGGGGGAAGAATTCTTTGAATAAAATGTCAGCGAAGCCTGATGTGGAGTGGGAGATTTTTTCTTTTCTTTTATTTCTTTCAGAAAAGACACCAGGGAAGAGATTAGGAAGGTCTGGCAGTACCAACGAGACAACACATTGAAAAGGCACATGTAGAAGGTTTGAGACACTGAGTTATGTGGCTTAAAACAGGATTGAAATTTAAAACAGAAAAAAATATTTTAAATTAATTAGAGCTCACAGATGACTCTTTATTTCCTCCCACTCCCCCCGAAAACAGCAAGGGTGTTTCCCACATCTAAAGTGATATAGGACACATTCCTGAGGTTAAGAGACCTTAAATATACTTCCTGGTATACGTGTGCAAGAATGTGACAAACAAGATGTCGGTGTTCAAGAACAAATTGGAAACATTCAAACTCTTAGTCAAAATGTGAGGTGTAACTGCTGCCTCCAGCCATTGTGTCCCAGGTGTACTGTGTTACCATTGCCTAGCTTCAGTATAAAGGAAAAATTCTGCCCTGATAAGTTTGAAATACATTGGTGGGGAAGCAGAGCAATAGCTGCTAAGTAAACTGCCCCTGAGCCATCCTGCCTGCACACAGAGTCATATAATCCTAGAAATGTAGGGCAGGAAGGGACCCCGAGAAGTTATCAAGTCCAGCCCCCTGTGTTGAGGCAGGACCAAATAAACCTAGACCATCCCTGACAGATGTTTGTCCAACCTGTTTTTAATACCTTTAATGCTGAGGCACAACCACAGCCTCCCCTGGAAGCCTATTCCAGAGTTAAACTACTCTTTACAGTTAGAAAGTTTTTCCTAATAGCTAACCTAAATCTTTCTTGCTGCAGATTAACCCCATTAATTCTTGCTCTACTTTCAGTGGACATGGAGAATAATTGATCACCATCCTCTCTATACACCACGGGAGGCCTCGGTGAACATGCTCAGCAAGGCTCGTTTTTGCTGCTCCAAAAAGGAGCATCTAGGCATCCCTGTGTATCTTGTTGCTGACAGCAGGCGAGCTGACCTCGGAACCATGATAGCTGAACACAACTTTCTGTGGCTAGGGAGTTCCACTAGCCCTCTTAGCAGGGTCCTCCACATCCTCTCTAGTGCAGGGTTCTACCTCTGTAGCCTGCTCTTCATGTGTGTGGTTCAGCTAGCGGGCCTTTTCCTGTGGGCCTGATCCTGCAAAGACTTAGTCACATAGCAATAGAGCTGGGCAGGATTTTTTGTGCAAAACCTTCTTTTGCCAAAAAATGCAGATTCAAGTTGACAAACAATTGCAATTTCGGGTAGCTTTGCAAAAATTGTTTCACTCAGAAGAAAAAGCGGGGGAAGGTCTAAATGGTATGTTTGGGCATTGCCAAAATTAAATGTTTCAACTTTTTGTTTTGGAAGAATATCCCATTTCAGAATTTCCCTCAATTTTTTTACTTAAAAAGAAATAAAATGTTTTAAAAAACCCTCAAAACTGAAATGAAACATTTTGCTTCAGGTTGACTGAAGTGCTTTGGGGTTGACAATTTTGAGATATTTCATTTCTGGGTGACACAAAACCAATTTTTTTTCAATTTTTTGGACATGCACTTTACCTGAATATTCAGTTATTCACACAGCCCTTTGGAAAGGTTAGTCTTTATGTTTGAAGCCACTGCCTAGAATTAGTGTATATATATGGGGTTTGATTTTTACTTTTCTTAGACTATCTACATAAACTTGTGTTAATACAATTGTTGCAATTTGTCAGCTTTGAAATTGGTATTTATTATTTTTAAAAATGGATCTACAATTAGTTATTGTAAATAAGATCCCTGGTTACAATATAAGGATTCCTTCCCCAACCTATAGTTTTGAGCCCCCTAACTAGTAACATTTTAAAATATATTTTTCATTTCTTTCATGTTAGTTGGATAATGCACGTGGCTAATAAGTAAACTCTTGAAAGTACATGCCAAGGTGGGCTTTGATCTCACAAGGTGCTCAATGCACCCAGCTTTCATTTAAGACTTTTCTACTGAAAATCTCTACTCATGGGACTACTCACACAAGTAAGGGTTTGTGGGATTATGCCCCTAGTCAACGGAAGTTGGGAACACTTAGTACCTTGTGGAATTAGACTCCAAGAACCCACAGTAATCATCACCAAGAGTCAACACTTCATATTAGTTCCTGGTTTTAGAAGAAAAATGTAAGGCTAAAAACTTTTGCAGTAGTATTGCTGTGGATACCTCACATACCCAGGCTGCAGACACTACAAATGTGAAAGCAATAGTGAATATAAGGAGATGGGTCCTGTCCAGGCAGCTGACAAAGCCTGCCTGAGTCCTACCTTTGCTCAGAATCACTAATGTATTAGTAAGGGGTAGATTACTTTCCATTTTTTCTTTAAATTGATTAATCTGGTGTCATATCTACAGTGGTAGTCTGATGAATCCAAGATAGTATGGATGTCATAGTATACTTTCCTCAATCTGAACCTTAGAGTCCAAAAATGAGGTACTAGCATGAAATCCTCTAAGCTTAATTACCAGCTTAGATCTGATACGCTGCCACCAATCAGAACTCTGAGTGTCTGATAAACTCTGGTCTCGCCCAAGAACCTTTCCTTGGGGACCCCCCAATGACCCAGATTCCTTGAGTCTCACAACAAAGGGAATAAACCATTTCCTTCCCTCCTTTCTTCCTCCCAAATCTTCCACCCTGGTACACTAGGAGAGATAGACGATTCAAAGCTCCTGATCTAAACAAAGGATTCCCCCTTCACCTGAGGAAATACAGTCAAGGTCTGTGAATCTAACACAAAAGATTCCCCCTTTCCCCTGAGGCAATACAGATCAAGCATACCGTGAATTCTATCACAAAGAGGCAATTTATCCTTCCTTCTCCCCACCAATTCTGGTGAGTACAACTCAATTCCTTGAGCCCTCAACTAGGGAAAAATAAACAGGTCTTAAAAAGCAAAACTTAAATAAAAAGAAAGAACAATAAAGTAAAAGTTATCTCTGTAATCTAGATGGGTAATATTACAGGGTTTTTTTCAGTTAATAGACAGGTTTATAGAGAAAGCTTTTCTCCAGCAGAATAAAATTTAGAAATACTTAGCCAAAGTACACATTAAACTACCCACCAGCCAGATATCACAGTTTGGCAAATACAGGAAAAAGCAATTAAAAGAACTAAACTGTCTTCATAACCTTGTACTTTACAAAGATTGGAACAGAAGTTAGAGAGCCTGTAGGTAATTGTGGTCACCTCAGAGGCCTAAGAGAGAACAACGGCAAAACCCAAAAACCACCCAAACAGAAGGCTTCCTCCCTTGAGATTTGAAAGTATCTTGTTTCCTGATTGGTCCTCTGGTCAGGTGTTGTTTGTTAACCCTTTCCAGGCGAAAGAGACATTAACCCTTAGCTATCTGTTTATGACAATGGAGATGCCAGCCAATAATTGAATTTCTAACTCTTCAATTTACTGTGGTAGAAATATGTGGTCAATGTGCTGCTGATGTTGTTATTGTTTAAAATTTATATTATATTATATTTATTATAGCAGTTAGAGGTCTCAAACTTGTGTGGGCTCCATTGTGCTGGGCACTGTACAAAGACATAATAAATGACTAAATATCTGCAGTGATACTATCTTTGCTACCTGAAACATATACCAGCAGTGTTGCTCATTTTCCCTGAGCCTATTTTCTGCCATTAGTTATTAATGAATTATATTAATTATATTTACGTGCTTAGGAATGCCAAGGGAGAACAGCTGGAAAATTATCCTCTAATTGATTCTGGGGTGCCAATTATGACTGTGCTCAGCAAAGTTCTTGGCAGCGTCTCCTTCACTGACTTAAACACAAAGACTAATTGGATTTTAATAAGTAATCATGCTTCAAGGAACAGGAATTTTTAGCAGTGTTGTGTCAACTGATTCACTAGAAATACATAGAAGGTTCTACACCTATGACAAAAAATTACTTCTCCCCCAACTCTGTTTTATTTGTCATGCAAACATAATAAATTACACTTAATAGTCCAGAACAATTGACAATATTACAGCATGTGTACTCCTTTTTTCCGTTGCTCTATCTTCAGATAGGCTTATGATGAAAACATTGTAAATAAGCCTGGGCAAAATTTTTCCATCTAAACTGTTTTAAAATAGAAAACAGAGTTTTCAGCTAAACATATTTTAAAAAAAATACATGAAGCCCAAAATATTTTAACCTCGATACCTTGCTGCAGTGCCTCATGGGAGTTTTAGTTTGGTGTCTTCATGTCCCCTTTCTCCTCTATGGGAAAAGCTCTCTTGCAGGACTACAGCTCCTGTGAGACCCCACAATCAGAGACTCCAACAATGCAGCTGCCTCCCTCTCACCATGGAGTGAGACTGTGATGCATCATGGGAGATGTAGTGTGATCAGGAAGTCTGGCCTATACAGAAAACTAGAAGCATGAACTGCAACTCCCATGAGGCTCCTTGGCAAGATTTTTTAGACAAAATTTTTTAGACAAAATTTTTTGTTTTTTAGGCAAAAAAAATGGACATTTGATTTTTTGGCCAAAGTCAAACGTTTTCACTGAAATGTTTTCAGCAGAAGCACATTTCCCAACCAGCTCAAGTTGTTAATAAAGGGGCCAAGTCAATATATTTGTTATTTCAAAGGCCTGGGAATGTGGGTTTTTAAAAATAATATAGGAAAAAGTATCTTGGGCAGGGATTAAAGGAGTTGGGAAAAGGGTACATTTCAGATACGTTTCTGTGAGACAGCATGATCAGATAAAACACTTGTCACCAACAGATGCACCGTTCTTGCAGTGTAGCCTACTATGTAGAATATTTTGCCTCGACTGGAAACTCACAACTCCTGGTGCTGATATGCTTAGTAGGCATTAGTATATCATCTTTGTAGGTGCAGTCTTAAACAAATGCAATTTATATCAGCAAGATCTCGAGGGAGACAAACTATACCCAGTGCCTTCATAACTGATTGAGAGATGCTCTGACCTGTTCATGAACATCTGTACACAGCTATTTTTTAACATTATGCAACTGAATTCAGCTTATGAGGCATAATAATAATAACAATTAATAATAAAAACATAAGTTATGTAGTGTGTTACATTTTCAAAGTAGTGCCTGGCACTAATCATTATTAACTAATCCTTAGCAGATATTGCCTAATTAAACATGAAATGAAACTGACAGAAATGCATCTTTCTCAGAACAATAAGTTGAGAGCCTGATCCTGCAATATACAAAGGATCCTCTGAGAGAGTGCCCTCTCCTTCCAAAGAAGCGCTGGGTCCAAGGAAGCACTCAGGGTGGCATCCATGAAAGTACTTAGATGCCTAAACCCCAATCTTAGGTGCCTAAGTCCCAGTTTTGACTGCACTGAGATCCATAAAACTCTCATTGAACTCTGTAGGTCCATAAATTCATTCGGCACCTAAGTTTTTTGGGTAAAAGTTCCCTAGACACATCATATGTTTTAGCCTCTGGGCATGCCACTGCTACTTCCCTTAAGTGTCCGGCGTCCCTTTAGGCATCCCACCTAAGCCCCAGAGCAACTCATGAACCAGGAGAAGACAGATGTTTGGCCTCTAAAGTCATGTATGGGTCCTGATCTGATAGACATGCTCACCTACCTAACTCAGCTTTGTGGATTGCAGTGTTATTCCTGGATTTTCTAGGCCTTAAAATGGTCAGCATTGGAACAGCACCGAGATCTCCTTCATGAATCCCCTTCCCAGGTATCTCACAAGTTTGGGCTCTTGCCCCCCCCCAAAGATTTCACTGGATCTGTGACAATTTACATCAACTAATGATGTGCCCCATAGATTTTCCTTTCTTAATGTGTTTAAATATAAAATATGAACTGCTATGTACATGAATTCTTCCTAGCTATTCTTCCCTTTGTTGTCTTTACATGTCGAAATGACAATTAGACCAACCTTGCTCCCTCAGCAGAGAAATCAACAGAACAAGTAAGCACTGTCCAGTTCACCTGTCCAGACAATGTCTATAATCATCTGATCAGTTTCCTGGGGCACATATTGGATTTAGGCTTTGAGCCTTTCCAGCATCTATTTTGATATATGAGTTCAGTGCTGTGGGCTCTTTTGCGCATTGCTTATCAAAGTGAATGGGAGCAGTGTGCGCGGAAGGACTGGGTGAGAAGTTTTTATATCACATACTCCATCGTTCCTTCTGCTTTTTACACAAACTCAAGAAAATGTGTCTGCATAGTCTAGAACTGCTCTACTGAAACAGCCTTTCCCTGTTAAATAGTTTGTATTGTACTGCAAGCGATCAGCAATAAAATGGTTTAAGGGGACATTGGTATTTGCCTGAGGTATGTTGTGTTGCCTTGTTTGTTCAACTGTCCCCATGTTTTAATGCTCCAACCATTCTCTGGGAGTCTCAAAGGGAGTTTCAAAGGAAGAGGGCCTGGCAGCTTGCAGGACATATGTATCCCCTACATTAATCTTGGACTCCTGATCCACTTGGACAGTAAAACTACCTGGTCTGTGCTGACTCCTGGAGGGGGAGTGACTATGTTTTGCAACTCCCTGAAAAAATCTGGCAACCTACAATATTTTTCTACGGCAAACAACAGTATAACTAATGCAGAGCAACGTTTTTGGGGAATGTGGATGAGAGGAGGGAGAAATGAAGAGTATATTCACTGGGTGGGTTTACTTAAAGGCCCGATCCTGAGATGCAGTCCATGAAAATTACTCCCATTGACTGCAGTGAAAGCTACACACAGGTAAATAATCATCTGGGAAGTCAGGCATTAACACTCTGGAGTCATTTCTAACTTGGTACCGTATACCTGATGAACATTGGTCAATGTGATGAAATCATAAATGCTTCAAGTGAACTCCTCTTTGTTGTGTCCCCTCAGCAAATGAAATTTAAAAAAAACCATTCTGGTCATGTTTATATTCAAGGCTTGAGCACTGATCTTGCAGCTACAGTAACAGGACACCATGGATTACACAAGTGGTGGGATTTTTATCTTTTAGCAGACATGGTATTGATGGGATGAAAAAGTGAAAAGAAGTTCAGCCATGGGAATGCCCTCCAAATTAGCAGGATGAGAACTGAAATCCTGCAAAATGTAATTAATGATTGTGCTGCCAAATTAGAACTGTGCATGAGTCATCAAGCAAAGCACATCAGTGATGCTTAGCTGGACTCAACTGCATGCAGTTTAACAAGCACCTCTCAGCAAACACATGCTTATTTTAAATTCCACCATCAAGATGACCCATAGAAAGTTACCACAAGAGAGAATATGGGATTCATTAGGGATGCAAACCAGTGTTGCACCCTCAAGCCTTCACACACTTTTAGAACAAAGCTCTGAATGAACCTATGTCTACACTGCAGTGTAAGCCTAGGGTTAGTGGGACTCCAGTCAGCTGATCCTGGGTTAAAGAACTCAGAGTTTGAGTAGCTACATTGACTGTTAATCCTACATTAAGGATGTTCTAACCCAGGCTTGGACCTTGGGTTCTGGAACCCACACTGCAGCATGCAGACCCAAGTCAATCCAACAATATCCAAGATTCCCTAGTGCACTCCCAAAAGGTGACCACTCTAGCCCTTTGACCATGGTGCACTATGGGAAAACTTGACTGTTCATCTTGCATGCTACAGAAAGTTTGAACACCTGCCAACACATCCTGCTGAGCCACCATTTTGGTCTGGGCATGCCCAGCTACCAGAGTGAGCAACATGGAGGAGGTGCCTTTTGAAGAACTTCTCCTGCTTGCACTTTCACTCCTGTGCCAGGAAGCAGGCAGAGCTTCCCAGGGATGCTGGCAGTGATTTCAGCAGTGTTTTCTGATCCACCAGAGGCACCTGACAACATTTGTGATGCTGTAACCTAATGCCTGCTTTGTGTAGCACTCTGTCCCCCTCTAGTGGCAGCTATACAAGCTAGAGATTGATGAGCCTGTTATAGCCTTGGCTAAGAGAAATGTGACTTTTAGCTCAGGCACTCGATGCTCATGCATTACGCTCCAGAAGTCCCAGGTTTGACCACAGCCAGCACTGACTGAGGTCTGTCGGCATTACAGTGGAGCATAAGGAGGACACATGCGTGGCAGACTCGAATTGGCTGATGTTGCTTATGACACTGGATACAGTTGCTGATATCCCCTACATAGATCAGCACTCTAGAGCAGGGCCACAAGCACAGACTGGTAGGACCGCATTGTCATGCAGATCTGGGATGACTCATGAAGAAAGCTACATTTCTGGAGCTTTGGGAGCATCT
The DNA here is from genome assembly GCF_003597395.2 of Chelonoidis abingdonii. Lineage (NCBI taxonomy): Eukaryota > Metazoa > Chordata > Testudines > Testudinidae > Chelonoidis > Chelonoidis abingdonii. The sequence goes on along the minus strand of NC_133770.1, from coordinate 255,233,929 downwards.
TGCCCCAACTCTCCAGCATAAAGACACATGCATGAGAGAGGCCAGCCTGGTCCAGAAGTGGGTTACTTTAACTGTCTGGAAGCGGGCTCTCTCAGACTGCTGCAGGTCTGTTGCCAACCAATTTGGTGTTGGAAAGTCAATTGTAGGGTAAGCGGTGATGGGGGTTTCTGAGGCAATCAGGCATGTGGTTTACCCTAACATGGCAGGCATGAAAGACATTCATGAAATAACTGATGGCTTTGAGGGAAATGAGTTTCCACACTGCACTGGGATCATTGATGGGCCTCATGTACTCATAGTTTGCTCTCCTCAAGGAGCACATGAGTACATAAACCACAATGGCTACTACTACTCTATTGTTATGCAGGCTTTTGTGGCCCAAAGAATGCAATTTATGAATGTCTTCCTGGGTTGCACTGGAAAAGTTCACGATGCAAGAGTTTTTCACCAATTAGGAGTCTACATTAATGGACAGGCTGGGACACTATTCCCACCAAATGACATCAGTGGAGTTACTGTTCCCACTGTTATTCTGGGGGGGCCTGTACCACCTTTTCCCTTGGCTTATGAAATGGTACCCTGATCTCAAAGGCCCTGGCAAATGACATTTAATTACACTTTTAGCAGGTGTAGAATGATTGTTGAATGTGCTTTTTGCAGATTGAAATCCCATTAGTGATGTTTACAGACCGATTTGCATTGCAGTGTCACATTACTGTGGCTTGCAGTGTTCTTCGCAATCTTTGTGAAGCCAGAGGTGAGCCAATCCCCTAAATGAACCTACAGCCACCAGGGCCACTGAATCACTCAGCCAGAAAGAGCATCCACCACAGCTGGAGTTGGATTCACCCAGGCAGGAAAAGTTAGGGACTCTTTATGCTCCTAAGAGAGGAAATAGCACTGTTTGTGCTTGTGGGGTGGGAGGGATGGGACTCATTGCTTGTGATGGATTTCAGTACTTGGGAGGGGAAGGAGGTTGATTGCCATGCAATGTACTTATGAATGACATGACCACTTATCAAATGGGATGTTGGGAGCGGGAGGTGTGAGCATGGATTCACAGTATGGATTGATGTAGCTAACTGTATTGAGGAACAGTGTTTGCATACTAATTCCTAATTGTCCCTGATCATATGTTTACCTTTATTTTAAATACATGTTGTATGATGTGATGTAGTGACAGCACTAAACTCTCTTGATAAAATAAAAAGCTGTATTTATAAACAAGTACAACATTCACCTGTTGCCACGTAAGTCTACTGCTATTGCCACATTAACACACGAGTACTAACAGAACCTACAAACAAACAAACAAACTAACGAACAAACAGTGCATTAACAAGTGCAAACTGTGAAACCGTGTACAAGATGGAACCCCTCTACTGTTACATGTCTCCTGGCCCCCTGGATTTGGATGATTTTCTAATTTTCTAGTCATCTTAATTATTGCTTTTGAAATGGAATATCTGTAGCCAGATGGGATAGGATGTACCAACTCTGCAGTGGGCCACTGGGGGTGGACCAATCATTGTGGGCCCAGGCGGCCATGCCCCCTTTCTCCTGCTGCACATGTTCCAGGGGGAGAAGCTAGATAAAAGGAGGCAGCCCAGCTCAGCCAGGGTGGGCGATGGAGGAGGAAGGACGTACCTTGAGGGTTCCTGCGACTCGCCTGGCGCTAGAGCCTGAAGACCCAAACTACGCTCCAGGTGACTCACCACCTGCAGAGACTACCTGGGAAGCCAAATCACTGCCACTGTGGAAGCTACTGCCTGTTCTACATCTCAACCAAGAGGGTACTAAGGCCTATAGACTGTTTGTTTGCTTTGCCAGGGCCATGGACTGATTGATATTTTTCTCTGCCCAGAGGGCTAATTTCCCCCAGGGCAACTGCCTGCCTCAGCCAGGAGGCTGCAGGCCACAGACTGTTTGTTTGCTTTGCCCTGCCCAGGGGCTGCAGCCTGCTCGCTGCTTTGCCCTCCCAGGGGTCTAATTCCCAGAGTGTTGCCCCCTGCTCCAGCCTGGAGACTGCAGGGCTCTAGACCAGTTGTTCGTTTTGCCCCAGTCAAGAGGCCACAGGGCTACCGACTATTTGTTTTGCCTGCCCAGAGACTACAGACTATATGTCTAAGTGACTGTTAGGGGGCTGGGACCCACTTGGCCAAAATTACCTGCTTAATGGGGGGATCCCAATGATGGGGTGATGAGGTGCATCAATGCCACACTGGGCCGACAGGGGCACCCTAGCTCGACAGAGGACCCCTGTCACACCAGGTTTTCTCTGCTGTGCCTAACTCCTCTGCTCCACCACATGGGTGTACTTTGATGGAGGGGAGCAGGGGGAGTGTTGTACCCCCAAACTACAAGCCTTGGGCAGGTGTGGAGTTTACCTCCTCCACATGTAGCCCATTGGCCTGACTGGAACTGCCGTCCCCCAGATATAGAAGTCAAACTATACCTATGCCTTAGTAGTGCAAAGGGCCTCAGCTGCTCAGCTGAGAATCCACTTGGTGGGACAACTCTTAGCTAGCATGAAGAGGTAGGGAAGGGCAGCCACCCACCCATAGAGGAAGTCATGGGAGGGAGTGAGCATGAGGGGGGCGGGTGGAGTACATCTGAGTTCCATGAATCCTCAACTGGTGTATGTTCCTTTAAGACACATTGGAGTCAGAGCAGCTGTGGTACCAGAATCAAGATGCCAGAACTGGCTCCCTGATGACACTCCAATCATCAAGTCCCCCACCCACTAACCCCCCACCCTATCAGATGTCTGCACAGGAGAATCTAGTCCTGAGTGGTTTAGAACATGCATCTGCAACAAACTGTCCTTTGCTCTCTTATATGAATATGTTTTTTACAATTTCTATTTTTAAAAGAAAAATATTTCAAACACATCTCAAATATTAGTGAATCCTAGTTGGCCAAATGCCCTACCCATTCACATTCAAATAAACTCCTAAAGATTCACTTATTTCACAATTCCCATAAGAAATTTGTTAATAACTTTTCTTTTTAAAATGACTCCCTCTGCTGGATTTTCCATTGTACCTTCTCTTATCTGGGTCAGTCTGCTAGGGTCTGTTTCAATGCCCATTGAAGTTGAACAGGAAGCTTTTCATTGTCTTCAGATGAAGTGCCAGCCTCTTGGGTTCAGAATCAACAGGACACATGAGACATATTTAATTAGGACAGGGGATCCCCTTTTGCTTAACTCAAATAATCTTGCAAACACTGTACTTCTAACATGCAAAGGAAGAGAGAAAATGGTGGTGTTCTTAAACAGAAGAGAAGGGACTACAGCTGAGTGAATAGTGGGAAAAGTTTTTCACAAACATTCATTCAGATTTGAAAATGAATTTGAGTTTGACCTCAATGATTTTCTGTGGTGTTAGTTGTGACGTCCTAGAAACATTATGTAGATTGGACCACAAGGGAGCTGCATGCATGTCCTAGGCTAGTCATTTATACAGAAATAGAGATCATTCAGTTACTCACCCTGGCTTCCTGAACTGCTGTGCATTCTACAAGGACCATAACAGGTCTGTTTTACAAACGTAGTGTTTCCCTGCTTTAAAGCTACCAGCAACCCACATTTGCGATCATAAAAGGAGAAATGTCTGAGGGTCACCACTTTTCCTTTTGTGGTGGTGTTTAGAATTTAATGCAGCTGTTGTTTATACCACTGTGGAAGAAGATGGAGAAATTCTACAAAGCCTCAGAAGAAATGGAAAACACAATACTAAAAAGAAAGCAGGAAGAAGGGACAGGTGTGACATGACTTCACTAGCAAATGCCCAAAAAACAGAGGTTAAAAAGTATTCAGTACTGTACCTAGATGAGGGGAAACATGCAAACAAGAATACATGATCAATAATCGTTTGTAGAGAAAAGAGGAATAAAAAGGTTTAATGAGTTAATGCTCGCTAAAGGAGTTGGGAATAATAAGAAGGGCTTTTGCAAATAAATCAGGGAATCAGACTAAAGAAAAAGTAAGCCCATTAATGCACAAGATAAGGCATGACATTAATGCTGACTCAAAAATGACCAAGATACTGGTTTTTAAATATGAGCAATTTAAACAATTATGAAGTAATGGAGACCTTGTAATAACAGCTGTTGATAAAATGTAAATAATAAAGTGAAATAAAATGAAAATAAATCTAGCTGCTGACTCTAGTATATTAAGATAAAAAATCAACACAACTGTGGAATAATGGAACTATGAGCAATAAGCAGCATGGGATTATAAAGGTCATCAGATAAACGTGATGATTGCTTTTTTAATAGTACTGCAAAATTAGTAGACGATGGGACTGTAGTAGAGGAAATCGATTTTAGTTAGACATTTGATAGAGAGGCTCATGAATTCTTACTCAAAATTAATTGAAATCAGCTTGGATATGACAACTATAAAACTGACTGAAGGACAAACGACACATATTAGCACACATAACAGCAATATATCTAGCTAGTAGGAGTTGTCTAATGGGATACCATTACCATTATGTCCCATCTTATTTAACATCTTCATTAGCAATCTGGAAAAGGGGTAAACACACCACATTAATGAATATTTGATTAACACAGCTTGATTAAAAGAGCTAAATATTCAATTGTCTTCAGGTTCTTATACCAAAGCCTATCACTGTGGTATCGGAGTGCCTTCAAAATGTATGAATCACTGTGCTGAGCATCTGTCACATGTGGTTCCGTTTCCATTACTCTTCTGATGGGGATATGGTAGATTGCTCATGCAATGGCTAGGGAAGACACAATAGTAATATACAAGTTTTTGGCCTGAATCTCCCCTTTAGAGTGAAAAAGGTGCACAAAGAAATAATATGCTTCAAAAAGTGCTCCAAAACAAGACACTATCAGCTGAACTCTTTACACCCATCAAATCCTCATGGGTCTGCAAAGTGAACAGAAATACCAGTGGGCATGTTTTCAGTGCCAATGAATGTCTCACACAAAGATGAGGCTGTGTTCATCTGTGTGGTAAGCACATTCATTTTTGGCTGCTGGAGACTCATCAGACAGCTGATTACCCATAAACATAGCAACCAACTCAGGTGTGCAGAATCTCTATAATGCCTAAGACAAAGGTAGTGACAGCTGATAGTATCAGCAGAAGCAGGTGCAGAAAGACAGACAGTATGTGTGTGTAATACTGGTGGATAATGAGAATGCAGTCCCAAAATTCAGGCAATATAATTATAGTTGATGTAAAGCCGAGGTGTGTGAAATGGAATGATCAGCTGACTCAGATATGTGCACAAACACAGTTGCTGTGGACCATGTCTAATTGTGCTGAACACACAGCATTAATTTTGCTGTCTCCACAAAAGCTCTTCAGGTCTGGAATAAATGTTCTTATTGACACGCATTATTGGGAATTCACTGTATGGTCCCACGCCACCAAAAACTTCAGTTTGGCAATAAAATGAATAGGAAGCACATACATACTAGATACTTTACAGCCTTAGAAATAAATAAGAAAAATAGAGGGAATGAATCTGTAATGGAACTCAGTTACACACACCTGAGCACAAAATGGCACCTTATGCCCATATGCATATGCCTGTCAGCCACGGGTTTTAAGACAGCACTCATCACCAGGGAATTTGTATTTCTTGCATATTGTCAGTATACCCTTACTATAAAGACGACAGGCATATCATAGCTAACTTGTATTCACGTACCTAGAACCTCTTCTTCAAAGACTGATAACTCTACACCAGCACCAACATCTGTTGTGGTCCTGTGGAAGAGAAAATACTCACATTACAAGTGTCGTATACAGCTTTGACTTTCTCCCTAGTTTTAATTGCTTTTGGAGGGGAGTGCCCCAAGGGAAGGATTTGGTCCTGGTCACTCCTGCTTTCTGAAAAACTACACCCATGTTTTCTACAGTACATTGGAAAAGTGAGCAATCCAGGTGGTGAACCATGTTATTGCCTGGGCTACACTGGGGTTGCAGCTAGGGTGACCAGACGTCCCGATAAAATCGGGACCATCCCAACATTTTCTTCATCTCATCTGGTCACCCTAGATGCAGCCATTGGAGACCAGGCAGAGCAGACTAGGCAGAAGCACTACAAGATGCAATTTGCTTATGGCTGCTTAAAACCAGGCCAACCTGCACCAATGCAAATTACCATTTATAGCAGCTGTGCATATCCTCACTAAAGGTTTGTACTGCTGCAGTTACATTTCTGGGCAGCCACAAATGGCTGCAATTGAGACAAATCCTCAGCACAGACACATTCTTAGTGCCTTGCTCTGAGTGAAGTTGTGTCCTGGTGTCAATTGCACTTTCCCTGAGAGGGCTGGGTGTAACTTAGGGTGACCGGAGAGCAAATGTGAAAAATAAGGACAGGAGGCAGGGGGTAATAGGAGACTATATAAGAAAGAGATTCAAAAATCAGGACTGTCCTTATCAAATCGGGACATCTGGTCACCCTAGTGTAACTAGTACACTTTTTGTCAAATAGGCACCTTGAGTTGAGGAATTGGGCCCCAAGGAGAGAGAGAAATAATTGATACCACAAAAGATTATACATTGGCTGCATTCTGAACAACCAAGAGAGTAGGATTCGTCCTTGAACTCAGGTCAAGCATGCTAATACAAATACCAGATAATTTGTCTTGCCTTTGTATGCTCCCTACCTAAACCTAGAGGAATTTTCAGCTCATCATTCAAATAGATAAGCTTTTTGCTAATAACTCTCTAAAACGTTGTACTAGAAAAGACTGGACTTATATATATCACGTATAAATATGAACAGAGGAACATAGGATAAATACTAGAAAATAAATTAGGCTTTATTTTCATGGTGTGCAGGGGTGGCTCTAGGCCACAGCACACCAAGCACATGCTTGGGGCGGCCAGCTGTGGGGGGGGACCAGCGGACCCTCCACAGGCAAGCCGCCGAAGGCAGCCTGCCTGCCGTGCTTGGGGCGGCAAAATGCCTAGAAACACCTCTGATGGTGTGATACTTAAATGTGATAGCTGCAATAACATTTGTGTGCACAATCATCAGATTCATGTTCTAGCTTCACTAATTAGCCACAAGGGTGTGCACTAGTTGAATTTTCTATTTCCCCAAGAGCTTGTTCTCTACATATGCACACACTGTTTTTATTAGCAGTGCACACACCTTGTGAGACTTGGATTGCTTTATTCTGCATTATTCTTATAGGTTTTCAATTAGTAGAAACCAAAACTAATTGTTCTGAAACCAGACTAGAGGCTTCTTAGTTTTTATATTTAAGAAGAGGGTTGGTTTGTTATTCTAACAGCAAAACTAAATATTCATGACTGGAGCTGAGAATGTCCTTTATCTGGCATTTATTGTCCTTGTTTAAAAGGGAAACAAACCATTCTTCTTCACTGAACTTGAATGACACGTGAGCAGCCAAAGCTGGTTTTCTGACATGCAAACCTCTAACAGCTATCTGATCTTTTAATCTGTTACATATGCTGCATCTAATCTCTCACATAGCACAGTGTGTAACTGCAAGAGATATCATAACTCCTACTGTATATACATTCAGGGACATCTCTTTAGCCGGGCAAGCCAAAACTGAGTGACAAAAATGTAAGCAATGAAGTCTCTCAATTGGTGGTGGATTTTCCGTGTATTGTACAATATTCTATTCTGACCACCCAGGCTTAGGCTCTAGGACAATGGAAACCAGGTCTCTTTTTTCTTCATTCATTCTTTTAATCACTTAAAATGGTTGCCCATTCTACGCAAATCTCTGTTTAACCCTCTCAAGCCAAATATTATCAACTGTGATTAGGAGACCATCAGGCAAATGTTAATTTGCATGTTACTTAATCAGCCCATTGTGCTTCATCATCTGTGATCTCTCCGTTCAAGAATGATCTCTGTCACAGATTTACATATGGGTCCTGAGATGACTCAGGTGTCCGATCCTGGACCACAGATCTGCCTGCAGTAGGTGCAGACATTTCCTAGTAGGCCAGCTGCCTGCTGGGAAAAAATTCTTTCATTTTCCTTCCTTGTCAGTCACTTTTCAGCTTTGAGGGTAAGGTGCTTCTTCTCGAAGTGGGCCACGGCCTGATGGAGAATGTGGCGCCATTGGAGTTGATTGGTGGCTTACTCCTCCCAGCTTGTGATGTCTACATCAGTTTTCTTGAGATACGCTTTCAGTCTGTCTTTGTAGCATTTCCTCTGACCACCATGGGCTCTCTGGTCATGGGTGAGCTGAGAATAGAAGGAGGCTTGAGTCTGGAATCCACACACAATGTCCAGCCCAGCAGAGATGGTGCATGAAGATCAATGCTGGTGACACTGGCTTCAGCAAGGATGTTGACATTAGTGCAGCGATCTTCTCACTTGATGCAAAGGGTCTTCAAGGAGGCATCATTGGTGGTACCTCTCCAGTCTTTTGAGGTGCTGTTGATAGGTCACCCAGGTTTCGCATCCATAAAGGAGTTTAGGAATAAAACTGTCATAGTCCTGTATCTTGGTGTCTTGCTATAGGTCATAGTCTGTGAAAATGCATTGGAGCAATTTCCCAAAGGAAGCACTTGCACGCTGGATCCTGTACAGGCTCTTACTGTTGATTTTTGAATTTTGAGAAAGTTGGCTACCGAGATAGCAAAAGTGCTTGACTGTCTCCAAAGTCTATCCTGCTATGGTGATTTGTGGTGAGTCATGTGCAAGGCCTGAAGCAGGCTGCTAGAGAACTGTAGTCTTCTCAATATCGTGTGAAAATCCTAGGCTTCGGTAAGCTTGTGCAAAAAACATCCAGTGTGGACTGAAGGTCATTCTCAATGTGCGTGAGGATGGCACAGTCATCAGCATACTGAAGGTCAGTAATGGACATGCGAAGGAATTTAAACTTCGAGCAGAGACATCAAAAATTTAAAAGTTGCCCATCCATTCTGTACTGAATGTGAACTCCACTGGGGAGGCAATCTTTGACAAGGACCAAAATGATTGCTAAATAGATGGGTTACAGGGTTGGGGCAATGCATCCTTGCTTAATCCCAGTTTTGATGATGAAAGGGTCCATCTCAAGGCCATCACAGAGAACTGTGGCAGTCATCTGATCATGGAGGACTTTAATACATTTTGGAGGTCAGCCAAATCTGGCCAGTACCTTCCATAGGGCTTCGCAATTGATGGAGTCAAAGGCCTTTGTCAAATCAATGAAGGCCATGTATGGGTCCTGATTTTGCTCCTGAAATTTTTCCTGGATTTGGCGGGCAATGAAGATGATGATGGTTGTCCCGTGGGATGATCTAAAATGGCACTGAGATTCCAGCAATATTTCCTCAGCAAAGGAAAGTAATCGGTTTAAGAGGATATGGGCAAGAATTTTCCCTGCTGTAGATAGAAATGCCTTACTCATAGACTCATAGGTCAGAAGGGACCAATATGATCATCTAGTCTGACCTCCTGCACAAAGCAGGCCACAGAACTCTACCCATCCACTTCTATAACCCCAGCCAGCAGTCAGGAAAGAATTCTCTGCAGTAACTCTGATCCCATCCCATCCAACATCCCATCGCAGACCATTGAGCAGACCTATCTGCTGATAATCCAAGGACAATTGCCAAAATTAAACTATCCTATCATATCATCCCTTCCATAAACTTATCAAGCTTAGTCTTAAAGCCAGATATGTCTTTTGCCCCCACTACTCCCCTCGGAAGGCTGTTCCAGAACTTCACTCCTCTAATGGTTAGAAACCTTCGTCTAATTTCAAGCCTGAACTTCCTAGTGTCCAGTTTGTACCCATTCGTCCTTGTGTCTACATTAGTACTAAGCTTAAATAATTCCTCTCCCTCCCTAACGTTAATCCCCTGATATATTTATATAGAGCAAGCATATCCCCCCGGAGTCTTCTTTTGTTAGGCTAAACAAGCCAAGCTCTTTGAGTCTCCTTTCATAAGGCAGGTTTTCCATTCCTCGGATCATCCTAGTAGCCCGTCTCTGAACCTGTTCCAGTTTGAATTCATCCTTCTTAAACATGGGAGACCAGAACTGCACACAGTATTCCAGTGAGGTCTCACCAGCGCCTTATACAACGGTACTAACACCTCCTTATCTTTGCTGGAAATACCTCGCCTGATGCACCCTAAAACCGCATTTGCTTTTTTAACGGCCATATCGCATTGGCGGCTCATAGTCATCCTGCGATCAACCAATACCCCAAGGTCCTTCTCCTCCTCTGTTGTTTCCAACTGATGCGTCCCAATGTATATCGAAATTCTTATTATTAATCCCTAAGTGCATGACCTTGCACTTTTCACTATTAAATTTCATCCTATTACTATTACTCCAGTTTACAAGGTCATCCAGATCTTCCTGTATGGTATCCCGGTCCTTCTCTGTGTTAGCAATACCCCCCCAGCTTTGTATCATCCGCAAACTTTATTAGCACATTCCCGCTCTTTGTGCCAAGGTCAGTAATAAAAAGGTTAAATAAAATTGGTCCCAAAACCGATCCTTGAGGAACTCCACTAGTAACCTCCTTCCAGCCTGACAGTTCACCCTTCAGTACGACCCGTTGGAGTCTCCCCTTTAACCAATTCCTAATCCACCTTTCAATTTTCATATTCATCCCCATCTTTTCCAGTTTAACTAACAATTCCCCATGCGGAACCGTGTCAAATGCCTTACTGAAATCAAGGTAAATTAGATCTACCGCATTTCCTTTGTCTAAATAATCCGTCACCTTCTCGAAGAAGGAGATCAGGTTGGTTTGGCACGATCTACCCTCTAGTAAAACCGTGTTGTAATTTGTCCCAATTACCATTGACCTCAGTGTCCTTAACTACTTTCTCCTTCAAAATTTTTTCCAAGACCTTACATACTACAGACGTCAAACTAACAGGCCTATAGTTACTCGGATCACTTTTTTCCCTTTCTTGAAGATGGGAACTACGTTAGCAATTCTCCAGTCGTACGGTACAACCCCCGAGTTAACCGATTCATTAAAAATTCTAGCTAACGGGCTTGCAATTTCATGCGCCAGTTCCTTAATATTCTTGGATGGAGATTGTCCGGGCCCTCCGATTTTGTCCCCATCAAGCTGTTCAAGTTTGACTTCTACCTCAGATGTGGTAATATCTACCTCCATATCCTCATTCCCGTTTAACATCCTTCCCTCATCCCTAAGCTCCTCATTAGCCTTATTAAAGACTGAGGCAAAGTACTTATTTAGATATTGGGCCATGCTAGGTTATCCTTAACCTCCATTCCATCCTCAGTGTATAGCGGTCCCACTTCTTCTCTTTGTTTTCTTCTTATTTATGTGGCTATAGAACCTTTTACTATTGGTTTTAATTCCTTTGCAAGGTTCAACTCTACACGACTTTTAGCCTTCCTCACTTTATCCCTACATGTTCTGACCTCACTAAGGTAGCTTCCCTTGCTATCCCACCTTTTTCTTCCAACTCCTTGTAGGCTTTCGCTTTTCTTAATCACCTCTCTGAGATGCTTGCTCATCCAGCTCGGTCTACACCTCCTGCCTGTGGTCTTTTTCCCCTTTCTTGGGATGCAGGCTTCCGATAGTTTCTGCAGCTTAGACTTAAAGTAATCCCAGGCCTCCTCCGCATTTAGATCCACAAGTTCTGCAGTCCAATCCACTTCCCTGACTAATTTTCTTAACTCTGTAAAGTTAGCCCGTTTGAAGTCAAAACCCTAATCCCAGATCTATTTTTGTTTATCCTTCCATCTAGTTTGAACTGAATTAGTTCATGATCACTCGAACCAAGGTTGTCCCCTACAACCATTTCTTCTACGAGGTCCTCACTGCTCACCAAAACCAAATCTAAAATGGCATCCCTCTTGTCGGTTCTTCAACTACTTGGTGAAGAAATCCATCCGCTATCACATCCAGAAAAATCTGAGCCGCTATTATTCTTGCAAGCACTTGTCCTCCAGTAATGATCACAAAATTACCCTGGTGTTTACTTCACTGAAAACTTAAGAGTCTCTATCATATCCAAAATCAGATCCCAGCGGTCTTAGCAACCCAAGCACTACTCAGGGGTCTATAGCTCTTTCAGATGTAAAATTTAAATTGCCGACAGACTCTGGTCTGTGTCGTCAGTTGATCACTGTGAGTTTCTTTACAGTTACCTCATCATTGATGTCAGATGCTACTTCCACCACCTTTGCTCTTATGTGGCGTTTCTGTCATTTCTAATACAGATATTACGTTCAATACTTACACTACCCATATGATGACTACATTTCACCAGTAGTTTCTTAATCCCTATATATCGGTTTCACTTCCTGCACCAGTAAGCCCAGTTCCTCCATTTAGATTCACTAGCTCTCGCCATTAGTGTACAGACATATTTAATTTGGCGTGCTTCACTGACATCCTTTACCCCGTTATGCACAGACATTGTACCACCAGCATCACCTGTTAGTCTGGTATGTACACTACCCTTCCTCCTTATGTCAATTCTTTGGTCCACGGCCGTATCCCCTCTTACTCTGTTTAGCTCCCTCTCCTGGTTAATTTCCACACTCCGACTTATCTCCTTTATTAAAGGCTGTAACAATGTTAGCATTTCTCAAGTCTTCTGGAATCTTCTCATTATACCAGATATGAACATAATGTTTGTGGAGCTTCCCTACCAGTTCTTCACCTCCAAACTCGTACACTTCAGCTGGTATGCCAGCTGGTCCTGCTGCCTTGTTGTTCTTGGTTTGTATAATGGCTCATGTTACTTCTTCAAGGGCGGGGAGATCAGAAAGAGGTTCTCTTTCATGTCGTTGAGTTATATATGTTGATAGTGGCATCAGAGACAGTTGACTCACAGTTCAGGAGTAACTCAAAATGCTCCTTCCACCTGGCTTTGATGACTTTGCTGTCCTTAAAATACATCGACTTGTCTTGGGCTCGGAGTGGTGTGGAACCACGGGAGCATGGCCTGTAAATGGCACTTATTTCCTGAAAAAAAGTTTCTCATATCATGTTTATCAGCATAAATCTCATTCTCCTTGGCCTTTTCTCATCACCACCTATTTTTGATGTAATGGATTTTCCTTTAGGCTTCAGCCTTGAGTTGCTTATATGACTCTTTCTTCTGCTGGTGTAATGTATCATTTTGCCATATGCAATGAGCTTTTCTTTTCTGGTCGAGCAAGCCCAAAATCTCAGCATTATTCTCTTCAAACCAACCTTGGTGATGGCGGGTGACATAGCCAATGGACAGTCTTTAATCCCTTCCAGAAATGTTCATTTTCCTAGTCAGCTGTAGGCACAGTGGTGATCCTATCTTGGGGACACTGCTGAAGTTACTTCCAAATCACTATATGTTCAAAGGATTTGATGTTGAATTTCTTTCATACTGATTTTGCCTGCTTGTGATGCCTTGAGCCAATCTGGAAATTCATGATAGCTCTAACAAGGTGATGGTCTGTCCAACAGTCATCATTCTATGCATGGCCCTCATGATGTGGTAATCCTTCTGATCTTGAGCTCTAACAATAACATAGTCAAGAAGGTGCCAATGCCTGGAGCGAGGGTGTCTCCAGCAGGGGCGGCTCTAGGCATTTTGCCGCCCAAGCACAGCAGGCAGGCTCCCTTTGGTGGCTTGCCTGCGGAGGGTCCACTGGTCCTGCGGCTTCGGCAGGGGAGCGGATTCACGCCTGTGGGAGGTCCTCTGAAGCTGCAGGACCAGCGGACCTTCTGCAGGCATGCCTGTGGGAGGTCCACCAAAGCCGCAGGACCAGCAGACCCTCCGCAGGCAAGCCGCTGAAGGCAGCCTGCCTGCCGCCCTCGCGGCGGCAGCAGAGCACCCCCCACTGCTTGCCGCCCCAAGCACGCGCTTGGCATGCTGGGGCCTGGAGCCGCCCTTGGTCTCCAGGTGGTCTTATACTTCTCACTTTGTCTAAAGAGGGTGTTTGTGATGACTAGGCCATTTGCCCAGGAGAAGGATGCTGTTGGAGTTGGCCTTTCCTACTCCTTCTTTTCCAATAGTGCCATTCCAGAGATTAGACTCCTGCCTGACTCTAGCGTTAAAATCTCTGAGGAGAATGATCTTGTCCTCCTTGGGAATGTTGGTCAAGACTCTGTCAAGATCTGTATAGAATTGTTCAGACATCCTCAACAGCATTGAGCATAGGGGCATGCGCATTGATAACAGCAGCAGACTGGTTGTTGCTGAGCTTAAGATGAAGAGTCATAAGACGTTCATTGATTTCTACAGAAAATTCTGTAAGCTGACTGACACTTATTCCTAATTGCAAAACTGACACCTTGAATTTGCCTGTCCTCTGCAGATTTTCCTTTCCAGAAATAGGTGTAGCCTCCACCTTCTTCTCTCAGTTGACCTTCATCTGGGCATCTTGTCTCACTCAGGGCAACGATGTTGATGTTATACCTCACAAACTGCTGGTGATGATAGAAGTTCTTCTTTCCGGTCATACATTATCTTTGTTATCCATCAGGGTGTGAACATTCCATGTAGCAAAAGTCACTGACTTGCTATAGTTTCAACCGCAGGCAGAGTGATCCCACTGAATGCGATAAACCAGCCAGGAGTGGGTGAGACAGCTGAGGTTTAGGGCATCTTTTCTAGCCCTCCTCACATGTGAGGTGAGCAGAAGGGTCCTAAAGAGGACTTCTCAGTTGCAACAGTAGCTGCCTAATTTCACCCCGTCTCAGTCCAAGTGCCAGATGACCCTCTAACTACCACTGTCTATGTGCAGATTTGTGGCTAGGAACTGCTTGATTCACTAATCTTGTCCCTGTCACCACTAGTCCGTCACCACAGGGCTTGGAAGGTTGGAAATATGTTATTTCCCATGGTAGAAGCCTGTGTGTGATTTCTTTTAATGTGGGGAAGCTGGTGCTTGTACACCAGTTCATGTGAAGAGATGAATATGATGTCAGAATGGGAAATGAAGTAAGTTTTGGGTTTAGAGCTTCCTTTTTCTCCAAACCATATTTGGCAGATAGAGTTTCCCTTTAGCTTTACCCTGGGTTCATAAACAAGAGGGAAGTTGATATTTTAGTTTATCATTGTACGACAATATAAGCAAATTCATGGATTTTTCCCTCCAAATGGTGGGTCAAACCATTCCTTCAAAATAGTTGACTATGAAAGAATTGCATATATAAGTCAGCATGGTCTAGTGGATAACCCACTAGTATGGTACTCTTGAAACCTGTGTTCTAGTCTTGGCTCTGCTGTGTGATCTTAAGTATGTTGCTTCAATTTCCTGTGCCTCTGTTTCCCTTCCTACCTATTGTCTCTCTTGACTGATTATTGCCCTGATAGACCATCAATTGCAGATGAGTTTCCAGTGTGATGTTGGAGCTAAGAGAGTGAATAGGATCCTTGGATTCATACATAGGGATAGGGAGAATAGTATTACCTCTATACGTGACATTAGTGGAATACTGTGTCCAGCTTTGATGTGCACCCTTCAGAAAGGATGTGTTGAAAAAATGGAAAGCATTCAGGAAAAAGCTACAAAATGATTCAAAGTCTGGAAAGCATTTGTGAGAGACTAAAGAGGATCAATTTATTTAGTTTGCCCACGAGAAGTTAAGAAGCAACTTGATTTATTGTCTGCAAGTATCTACAGAGTGAAGAGATTTCTGATAACAGCTGACTCTTTAATCTAGCCCAAAAAGGAAGAGCGCGATCCAATGGCTGGAAGCTGAAAATAGATAAATTCTTACTAGAATTAAGGTGTAAAATTTTAAGCCAGAGTAATCAACCATTGGAATGACTTACCTAGGCACATGGTGGATTCTCCATCACTTGAAGTCTTTAAATCAAGACTGGATATCTTTCTAAATGATAAGGTATAGTTCAAACAGAAGTCATAGTTTTGAGGTGGAGATTGCTGGATGAAGGTCTCTGGCCTGTGATACACAGGAGGTCAGACTAGATGGTCACAGTGGTCCCTTCTGGCCTTAAAATCTATGAATTTATTATTATATTGCAAGCTTTTGGGGGCAGGGCCTCTCTCTTACTATATGTTTGTACAATACCCAGCACAATGCAATCCTGATCTCAGGTGGGGCCTCCACGACCACTGATGTCCTGTATATAACAGTAACAACACACTTTTGGTCTCAGTAAAAATGTCATTTATTTCAGACTATTTTCCTTTTTGGTACAGAAATTGCTATAAAACTATATTGAGAAAGCATAGTTTGCCTGTTTATACTAAAAAAAGACAGCAAATGCCAACATTAAGGTTGCCTGGGCAACATTAACTCTGTCTCCTAGCACATGTGCATTATGATAACCTTCAATTACATGATCCCATACAGGTATCATTTGAGAAATATTTCATAGAACTTTTTCTACAGCCTTAGATGTACATATGTTTTAATTTTCTACTTAACACTATTTTGATTTTCAGTGGGGTTGTAGCTGAATATGAGAGAGACAAGATAGAATGGTCCAGTAAACCTTTCATGACTTTGACTATTTATACAGTGTTTTCATCCATCTACGGTATGTATGTAGGATGATGTAAGGTAATCTGATCCCAACATTAGGTGTTATCCTGAGCTCTAATATTTAGAGATTGATTTAAGCCCTGAACCATGAGGTTTAATAGCCCTTTCACAACATTTTATTATCATTAATAACTCTGGATCCCTTTGATTTCCATATAAAATCTCTTTTTGAATACTAAATTTGTGCCTTCAGTAACTTTTTGTGGCAGTGTGTTCTAGAAAAAAATTAATTACACATTGCATGAATGTATTCCCTTTTATGGGTTTGAATGTCTCCCTTTTAATTTCATAGAACTTTTCCTTGCTCTTCCATTGTGACACAGGGAGGGCAGAAGTTCCTGATGGCTCTTTGCTATGATATTTATCTTTTATATACTTTTATCACGTCCCCTCTGATTCATCTGCTTTCCAACGTAAACAATGTATACATTTGGGCAGTGAAGGCTAGTGCGGAATGTATAGGTGTCAGAGAGGGCATATTTGTAAGCCAATGGGGTAGCACAGCCTAGCTTTAGTGTTCCTCCAAGATAGGTTCTAATTTTGATAGATTATAAGCAGGAGCAGCTTCATGCACACACACACATGCACACCCCTCCATTATTAAAGGCTTTACTTTACATATGTCTTTCTCTTCCAGCACAGGTCAAAATTCCCAAGTAACAACTGAGAAGAGTTCTGCCGTATTGTATCAAAATGCAAGAAAACAGTCAAATCCTCTATGCAAAGAGATCAAGATTTGACTTAGCAAATATACAACTGCTTGAATGCCCATGTACTCCCTGCACCGCAAGAGTGCTGTGTGCTGCTTTGCTCTGGGTTGAGTGCTTTCTTAAAATGGAGAAATTATAGGCAATTATCAGACCCTGGTATTATTGGTGATGGCTATAGGATAGCAGTGCTCCTAGTACTGAGTGCTAATGGAGATTTTCTGCTGCCTCAATTTTTGACAGAAATGTTGCTGGTAATTTTAGCATCGGAATTGCATCTGTTTTATTTGAAACACTCTCCAGCTTGCCCATTCAAGGGTAGGATTTTCTTTCTTGCATAAGCAGGATTATGTTCATATTATGCAATTATTGGGCACACCTTCGTTATCTGGAGGATATCTGTCTTGGAAATATTAATTGATTTACTCTATAATGATGAGGTGTAATAGTCAATGACACCATGGGGGTTGTCTGACAAATGGAGTGTCACAGAATGTGTGCGCTCATATGTGGGACTAATCTAACCTTACCAAGCAAAGCCAGGTTGGGGAGAAAGAGGAACACCACACAACTAGCAGTGGTACGAGATCCTATGCCTTTCTAAGGCATGTAGTGTAATGGGTGTGTGGTGGCAGGGAAGGAAAGAGGAGTGTAGTAAGCAGTTGGACTTACTACACCTCTCATAAAGCATAGCCTGCACCCCATCCGCTATTCTCCTGCTAGTACTCGTAATGCGTGAGAGGGAAGCCCTGGCCACCAGCCCAGGCTTGCTGATCTGGAATCCTCCGTGCTACAGACAAGTACTAGCCACCATAACCTTGTATTTCCTCGTCCCCAGAACCTGCAGCCAAATGATGGCTGCCTCCCTGACAGAGCCCTGCAAAGACAAAGGGGCTCTCTGCAGCCACTCTAGCTTTTAGCACAGCTATGTTGAGACAGTCATAATTTGGCTTTAAATGAGTCATCTGAATATGCAGTGGTCAGATTTAAAACTAAGATCCTTATTAAAGAAGTTAGAGCTATAAGGGAAATCAGACCCAAAGGACCTATGCTGCTTACTAATAGGGTTGCCAACTTTCTATTTGCAGAAAACTGAACACCCTTGCCCTGCCCTCTACATCGCCCCCATGCTGCCCTCTTCTCTGAGGCCCCACCTCCCACTTACTACAACTCCCCTCCCTTCATCTCTCACTCTCCCCCACCCTCCCTCACTTGCTCATTTTCACCATGCTGGGGCAGAGGGTTGGGGCATGAGGGCTTCAGCTGGGGGAGGCTCTGGGGTGGGGCCAGGGATGATGGGTTGTGGGTGCAGAAGGGGGCTCCAGGCTGGGGCTAAGGGGTTCAGAGTGTGGGAAGAGCTCCTGGCTGGGGGTTGGAGTGTGGGAGGAGGTGAGGGTGTGGAAGAGCTGGGGCAGGGGGTTGGGGCATGGGAGAGGGTGTGGGGTGCAGACTCCAGGAGGGAGTTTGGGTGTGGGAGGGGGTTCCAAGCTGGGACAAGGGATTGGGGCATGGGAGGAGGTTTGGGGTGCAGGCTCCGGGCAGTGCTTACCTCACACTGTTCCTGGAAAGCTGCTAGCATCTCCCTCCAGCTCCTAGGCACAGGCAAGACCAGGTGGCTCCGCACACTGCCCCTGTCTGCAGGTGCTACCCCCGCAGCTCCCATTGGCCATGGTTCCCAGCCAATGGGAGCTGTGGAGCCATCGATCTGGGCAGGGGCAGTCAGGGGCGGCTCTAGACATTTTGCCGCCCCAAGTATGGTGGCATGCCGCAGGAGAGGCCTTGCCGGTCGCCGGTCCCACAGCTCCGATGGACCTCCTGCAGGCTTGCCTGCAGAGGGTCTGCTGGTCCTGCGGCTCCACCGAAGCCGCGGGACCAGCAAACCCTCCGCAGACATGCTGCTGAAGACAGCCTGCCTGCCGCCCTCCCAGCGACCGGCAGAGCGCCCCCCACAGCATGCCGCCCCAAGCAGCGCTTGGCATGCTGGGGCCTGGAGCCGCCCCTGGGGGCAGTGCACAGAGCCCCAGAGGCCACCTCTATACTTAGAAGCCGGAGGGCGATGCTGGCAGCTTCTCAGGAGCCACCTGAAGCCAGGCAGCTAGGGAGCTTGCTTTGACCCACTGCACCGCTGACCAGACTTTTAACGGTCCAGTCAGCAGTGCTGACTAGAGCCACCAGGGTTCCTTTGGTCAAAAACAGGACACCTGGCAACCCTACCTACTATGTGTGTAAGGGTATGTCTACACTACAGAATTACTCTGATTTTACAGAAGTCAATTTTGGGGAACAGATTGTATAAAATCGAGTGCATGTGTCCACACTAAGAATATTAATTTGGTGGTGCGTGTCCATAGTACTGTGGCAAGTATCGACATTCCGAGCAGTGCACTGTGGGTAGCTATCCCACTATTTCCACAGTCCCCACTGCCCACTGGAATTCTGGGTTGAGCTCCCAATGCCTGATGAGGCCAAAAATTTGTGGTGGTTATGGGTAAATGTCATCAGTCAACCCTCGCTCCGTGAAAGCAACAGAAGACAATTATTTCGTGCCCTTTTCCATGGATTGCCCGAGCAGACACCATAGCACGGCAAGCCTGGAGCCTGTTCAGCTCACCGCAGCAGTTATAAGCGTTGTAAACACCTCGCTCATTATCGTGCAGTTTATGCAGAACCAGAAGCTGAAAAACCAGGTGAGGAGGCGACAGCAGCGCGGTGACAAGAGTGATGAGGACATGGACACAGATGTCTCTCAAAGTGCTGGCCCCGGCAATGTGGACATCATGATGTTAATGGGGCAGGTTCGTGCCACGGAACAGTGATTTTGGGCCCGAGAAACAAGCACAGACTGGTGAGACCGCATAGTGCTGCAGGTCTGGGATGATTCCCAGTGGCTCCGAAACTTTCGCATGCATAAGGGCACTTTCATGGAACTTTGTCACTTGCTTTCCTCTGCTCTGCACCCCAAGAATACCAAGATGAGAGCAGCCCTCACAGTTCACAAGCTATTGGCAATAGCCCTCTGGAAGTTTGCAATGCCAGACAGCTAACAGTCAGTCGGGAATCAATTTGGAGTGGGCAAATCTACTGTGGGGTTTGCTGTCATGCAAGTAGCCAGCGCAATCACTGAGCTGCTGCTATCAAAGGTAGTGACTCTGGGAAATGTTCAGGTCATAATAGATGACTTTGCTGTAATGGGATTCCCTAACTGTGGTGGGGCGATAGATGGAACCCCTGTCCCTATCTTGGGACTGGGCCACCAAGGCAGCCAGTACATAAACCGCAAGGTGTACTTTTCAATGGTGCTGCAAGCACTGGTGGATCACAAGGGACATTTCACCAACATCAACATGAGATGGCCAGAAAAGGTTCATGACGCTGGAGTCTTCAGGAACTCTGGTCTGTTTAAATGGCTGCAGGAAGGGATTTACTTCCCAGACCAGAAAATTACTCTTGGGGATGTTGAAATGCCTATAGTTATCCTTGGGGACCCAGCCTACCCCTTAATGCCATGGCTCATGAAGCTGTACACAGACACCCTGGAGAGTAGTAAAGAGCCATTCAACTATAGGCTGAGCAAGTGCAGAATGGTAGTAGAATGTGCATTTGGACGTTTAAAGGGTCACTGGTGCAGTTTACTGACTTGCTCAGACCCCATCATCGGAGTCCACGGACAGGGGTAGGGTAGTGGTTGAGGCCCCCCCTTGAATTTCCTGCAGCTCAGCGTAGAAGCGGTATGTCTGCGGCTCTGTCCTCGAGTGTCTGTTTGATTCTTTGGTTTTCTGACACACTTGTCTCAGCTCCTTAAGTTTCACACGGCACTGTGTTGAATCCCTGTTGTGGCCTCTGTCCATCATGGCCTTGGAAATTTTTTCAAATGTTTTGGCATTTCTGCTTTTGGAACATAGTTCTGCTAGCACGGATTCATCTCCCCATACAGGATCAGATCCAGTACCTCCCGTACAGTCCATTCTGGAGCTCTTTTTCGATTCTGGGACTGCATGGTCACCTGTGCTGATCAGCTCTCCACGCTGGGCAAACAGTAAATGAAATTCAAAAGTTTGCGGGGCTTTTCCTGTCTACCTGCCAAGGAGAATAGCCAAATTCAGATGCTGTCTGTGTGGTCACAAGGACACATCTCTGGAATAATTGCTCCCGGGGAGGCCAATATCCTAATCGAATGGCGTTCCCAATCAACCCGAATGCGAACTGGCGAAAATACTCGAAGTTCAACGAGCTACTTCTGGAATCCCCTTCGAGTCGGGGAGGATATCAACTTACATTGAGAAAGATCATGTACCCGTCCTGCGCTAATTCGCTTCTCTTCTTGGGAAATTGGGATTTTAAGAGGGGCCCTTTAGGTTGACAAAAATGGCTTCTGTTGTGGACAGGTCAGGGTAATCCAATTTAATGTGCTAAATTCCGGACCTAAACTCGTAGTGTAGACCAGGCTAAGAGACACAGATCTTCAGGACCAAGATCTACTTGCCATTCTCACACCTCTCAACAGCCTTTGGGAATTTTTAGCTGATGGTTTCTTTGTTGCCCTGCTCCTTTGTTGCTCTTGCTTAAGCCCTAAAGGTTTTATTAAGCAGCCACTCCCTCCCACTCCCTCCCTGATGTTACACTTCCAAACACAAAACATTAAATGTTTATTAGAGAATATAAAGTAAATGATACCACAGAGTTGATGCTCAGTTAATAGTATATAATCATACGAGTATAGGGACATGGATATGTTATTGGTTAGCATATAATATATACAGTCTGTAATGTCCCCAATGCGGGGTGTACGGTGGGTGGGGTCAAGATACAGTAGGGGAGCAGTGAGGGTACATCGCTCATATAATGGGTTACACATAGCCATGATTAGAGTAGGCGGGCCGGGCAATGAGGACAGGATGACCCTCACGTGGTGGAATCCAGGGCGGTGGGTTCAGGACTTAGGGGATATAGTTTAGTAGGGGGGTTTTAACCAGGCTTTAAAGCACTTTAATTGTGAAGTGTTTATTCAAAGAGCTCAATGGAGTGTTAAGTTTGTGTTTAAAAAGAGGCTTGCGAAACCTGGCCAGTGAATAAATAGGCTTTTACCAAGCTCGCTGAGAATCATTTAATTTCATGTGCCAGTTCTTATACTAGGAACTTCCCCATCTCTTCTTACACACCCAGCCCCACAGAAAAAATCATCCTGTTTGCAGAAGGGCAAGTGACAGCAACAGACCAACAAGGCATAAAAAAATATTACCTCCATCTACAACTCCATTTTAGATCAACCAAGAGGTTTTCTTTTAAATAAATAGCTTTGGACTCTTGGCCTGAGTGAACTCTCTGATCTGGTTTCTCCATGCAACCACATTAGCTGAGATCATTTGATGATGACCACACACTGGATGACCACTGTATCAGCCATTTAGCTCTACCTCTTGTCTGGAAGTTACCTTGAGACATCTGGGTGCAACAATCTGATCTTGTGCTTATATCTGAAATCCTAACAGGATTATTTCTTTAACAAGTAGAAAACTGTAATGTTCCTGGCAGCTGGCTACTGCTGACTCTGCCTGTATCCTCTTATCCCATGCCTATATTTTCCACGCCAAAGAAGGTTACTATTCTAACAACAGCTCCATTTGTCCATGCACAAAATTGTGTGTGCATATATACCTACTAGCATTCTGCAGGTGCAAACACCTGTGTTCATGATGAAAACCAGGCTTCATGGGAATGCTGGAATTTGCATCCACAGCATCTTTTGCATGCAGACATTCACAAGTTCATGCATTATGCTTGCATGCAGGCAGATGTCAAACAACTTAGAGTGTTGGCTCAGTTGTCAGACTTTTAAAGTGCATGTAATGTGTTTCCTCAGTAAAGTGGGTGTGATTTTGCACCCATATAAGTGGACGGCCTCTCAAAGAAGACCCTCAAACTATTTAGGAATGTTTTTTGGCATAAGCAACACTTGGTGCCTTTTCAGATTGCTGTATGATTCTGCTGTCTGCAGAGGTTGGATCACTGCAATTATACTGGTTTGAACCAGTGGTGGAAGTAAGCCAGTACAGTCAGGCACGTCGTACCATTAAGACATTTATTGCTGGTACGCCGTACCAGAAAGACACATTTTCAGAACCTCAGGGCTCTCCCAGGAACCGCAGCAGCGAAAGGAGCAGAACATGGGGCTGCCGCTCCCCCGTGCCGGCAGCTCCTCCAGCACGGCTGTACTGCCCGCAACCCCATCCCCAGCCCTGTCTTCTGGTCTGGCGGAGCTGTACAGACACCAGACAGGAGATGCATCTGCATGGAAGGGCTGGGGGAGGGGTTGGGGGCAATACAGCCGTGCCAGGGGAGCTGCTAACACGGGGCGCTGGTTCCTGGGAGTGGAGGCCCCATGTTCTGCTCCTTTTGCTGCTGCCGGGAGAGCCCTGCGGTTCAGCAGAAACCAATTTCTATCCTCGAATATCTGCATCCATGGGTATAGATTTGTATCCGCGCAGGGATCTAGTCACGGAACACTGGGGGTGGGGGCGAGGACAGTACCATACCAGTGAGAGTTAAAATCTACTGGCACCACTGCTTTGAACTCTTTTTACTAGAGCACATTGCTCTTTTCCCTGTTCTGGGGCCTTTTTCCAACAATGTGATTCAGCCTTCTACTGCAGAGATAAGCAAAGTAATTTGGATAAAATAAGTACCCAGGTGAGTCTTTATCAACATCTTGAATCCAAGATTTTTTTATTTTGAGTATTTGGTTTTTATCTGAAAGTACTAAATGATATTTATGTTTCATTTTTGCGACCGGATTGTCTCCAGAAGTAGAAATACAGCAAGAGGGTGTTCAGGTAGTATTTCTAGTCTGACTAGAAGCAGGATGTGTAGGAGCTCATCAAGGCCTGATATCGGAGTTAATTCCAAGTGCAGATAAGGCCTATGATCCACATTGCTGCAGTTTATATATTTTTTCAGTGAATAGGTAGGAGGAAGGTTTGCTTGGCTCATGGTTCTCCTTTCATTTATCTTTTGCATTGTTCACTTGTCCAAGTCAAACCATTCTGCCCTGGAGCTGCCTGGGATCCATTGTCACAGACTAAAGGAGGCAGCTTCTACTTTATGCTAATTTCTTCCTTTGAACCCTCCTGGGAATTTTTTTTTTTTTTATAGCTTAGCTTAACAAAACTGGGGGAAAGTGATGTGATGGCTGGCTTGTAATTGAAATCTAGCTTGACTGAGTTCACACTGCAGTCTCCAGAGTAAAAAAGACTCTCAATCTTTTCATCCCAGTGCCCCCACCCCCCAAGATTTCATTATGTAAGTCATAAACTAAATAGAAGAAATATGCATCATCTGTAATCGAATATGCAATAATACTATGCTATATCAGCACTTGAATATGATTTGAAAAGGGTAATTAAATTACAGTAAATGTCTTCAATCAATCACTCAGTACAAATGTATGTTTGAAAAAATCCCCCAAACAAGTAGATTAACCCATAGACTGCACTTGTAATGATCATTTGTACTTAGAGGGCTGTTGCTCCTGCTAGGAGGTCAGGCAAGAATAAAGGGAAGAAAAAGCCCTGATGGTTTAGGCCTGGTCTACACTAGAAAATTAGGTTAGTTTAACTATGTTGTTCAGAGTGCGAAAAATCCACACCCCTGAGCAGCGAAGTTAAAGTGACCTAAGAGCCAGTGTAGACAGTGTTCGGTTGATGGAACAATTCTTCTATCGCCTCTCCAGGAGATGGATTACCTACACCAGTGGGATAATCCCTCCTATTGGCAAAGGCAGTATCTACACTGAAGCAGGGCTGGTGCAAGGATGTTTCGCGCCCTAGGCAAAACTTCCACCCCAGACCCCCCTCTGCGGCAGCTCCCCCCCTCCGCCCTGAGGTGCCCCCCCTGCCCCGTGGCAGGTCCCCACCCTCCGCCCCGTGGAACCCCCCCCCCCGCTCACCCCTGCCCCGCCTCCTCCCCGAGCACGCTGTCGCTGATTCACTTCTCTCGCCTCCCAGGCTTGCGGCGCCAATCAGCAAGCCTGGGAGGTGAGAGAAGTGAAGCAGCCACAGCGTGCTCGGGGAGGAGGCGGGGCAGGGGTGAGCTGCCACCACCCCCCTTACTTGCTGCAGGCAGCCGTCCCCAAGCTCCCCTGCCCCAGCTCCCTTCGCCTAAATGCCAGTGGCAACCGGGGCAGCCGAATATCCAGCCGCCACGGTCACTGCCGAAGAAAATGGTGCCCCCCCAGATCCTAGCACCCTAGGCGACCATCTAGGTCGCCTAAATGGTTGCACTTGCCCTGCACTGAAGCGCTACTGAGACACAGCTGAAGAGGTGCCACTGTAGCATTTCAAGTGTAGACAAGCCCTTGGATTCATAGATTTCAAGGCCAGAGAAACAATTTATGATCATCTAATCTGACCTCCTGCATATTGCAGCCCAAAGAACCCCCCTCAATAGTGGGTAGGGCTTTGTGAATTTTTCAAGAATAAACACCCGCCCAAATGAAATAAAGCCGGGTCAGCCCTGGCAGACAGTCAGAGCTTGATTGTTATAGATGGATGAGATAACGGACAAGGTAGCTGGGTGGGGTTGGGGAGGAGGGAAGGATAAGGCCACATTGCTTATTGTAGCCACACTAAAAATCAAATTGAATGACAGCCTTCAGTTGCTTGGGCCATCCTTTGCAGTGGAGTGGCTGAGTACCCGGATCCTCCCCCGCATTCTTGGGCGTCTGGGTGAGGAGAATATGGAACATGAGAAGGAGGGCAGGCAGTTATACAGTGGATGCAGTGGGGGTCTGTGTTCTTGTTGGTTTTTCTGCAGCTCCAACAGATGCTTCATCATGTCTGTTTGCTCGCCCATTAGCCTCAGTATCGCATCCTCCCTCTGCTCTTTGCGCTCATTTAATTCTTTTCTGGCCTCTGCCACCGAATGCCTCCATGCATTAACCTGTGCCCTATCAGTGCGGGAGGACTGCATGAGCTCAGAAAACATGCCATTGCGAGTGTGTTTTTTTCGCATTCTAATCTGCGATAACCCCAGGGATGGAGATGATGGAGGGGGGGCGTAAAAACATTCTACACTCTACGATTCCAAGGGGACTGCATGGTCACCTGTACTGCTGAGTTCACCAGGCTGAACAAACAGGAAATGAAATTCAAAAGTTCCCGGGGCTTTTCCTATGTACCTGGCTAGTGCATTGGAGTTCAAAGTGCTGTCCAGAGCTGTCACAATGGAGCACTCTGGGATAGCTCCCAGAGGCCAATACCGTCGATTTGCATCCACACTACCCAAAATTCGACCCAGCAAAGTTGATTTTAGCACTATTCCCCTCGCCAGGGAGGAGAACAGAAATCGATTTTAAGAGCCCTTTAGGTCAATGGAATGGGATTGGTTGTGTGGACCATTCATGACTCCCTCAGGAAACTGATGGGCAGGATCCTCTGGGAGAATAACACGAGGGGGAAAGGAGTCTAAAGTTAGGCTCCTAATCTCATATTTAGAGTCCTAAATAGGGGCCTGATTTTAAAAGTGCTGAGCATCCTGGTGCTGGGAGCTAAAGACCTGGAGAGGGAGGATGATCTTATAGTTCATAGACTTTAAGGCCACAAGGAACTATTCTGATGATCTAATCTGACCTCCTGCATAACACACGCCGTAGAATTTCACTAAGTGATTCCTGCATCAGGCCTATAATTACTGGTTAGGCTACAGTAGAAAGACAGCCAATCTTGGTTTAAAGAATCCATGCGATGAAGAATCCACCACATCCCTAGATAAGTTGTTCCATTGGTTAATTACCCTCACTTAAAAATTCTAGTCTGAATTAGCCTACCTTCAGCTTGGATCTTGTTTTGCCTTCGTCTGCTAGATTGGA
Source organism: Chelonoidis abingdonii (assembly GCF_003597395.2). NCBI lineage: Eukaryota > Metazoa > Chordata > Testudines > Testudinidae > Chelonoidis > Chelonoidis abingdonii. The sequence goes on along the minus strand of NC_133770.1, from coordinate 255,206,881 downwards.
GAGCTGTCTTCTTTCGAAAATATTTTCCCCATGTAGGTGCTTACAGACCATAATGAAGTCACTTCTATATCTTCTCTTTGAGAAAGACACTGCAGATCTTGGTTCAATCCCTGGCTCTGCCACAGACTTTTCCTATGTGACCTTGGTCAAGTCACTTAATCTGTTTCTGCCTCTATTTCTCATCTATAAAATGGGGATAACACTACTTCATTTTTTCCTATCCTTTGTCTTATTTATGTACACTATAAGCTCTTCAGGGCAGCAGACTCTCTTTTATTACATATTTGTACAGTGCTAGCACAATGGACCCCTGATTTTGGTTATGACCTATACATATTACCATAACAAACATTAATAATAATAATTTGCACTATTTCAGATTGCTTGCATTCTTTTATTAAAGGAAAGACAAAGTAGCTGCAACCAGATCATAGCTATTGCACTGACTCACACTTTTTTGCCCCTACACAAAGTACAAATGTCATGTCCTACAGATGGATCAGGTTGGGCACATACACAGGTGTTCTCAGTCTTTTCAAACTGTCAATGATTGTCATACTTCTGGGGATGAATTGCTTCTAGATGAGGTCTAAATAAAGATGCCTGGATTTCAATCTTACCATGACATACACATTTACTTCAGATATTGCACTCAGCCTTGGACATACATTGATCTTATAATAAAGATGTTTTCGTTTGCTGAGTTTCTGGGGCAGTTGTCATCACTGAGTTCAGGTGGGCTTTCAAACATACCTTTAAGTCAGTTTCCCTTTTAAAATTATGTATTAATCAAAGCTCATGGACAATATTTAAAAACAGCAAACTGAGATCATGGTAATTCAGTGACATGGATTGTTACTGGACTACTGTTCTCATGAAAAATGCATGACTCCAGTCCTTCTTAGTTCTGCACCAAATATTTGTGATATCAAAAAATATTCCCTGTCCTCAGTCAGGATGAAAAGTCAAAGTTTTTAAAATAATACAAAAATATTGAATTTGTATCATTTAAGGCATTTTGTTTAGATTTCCAGTCTAAGTTTACTAAATGTTCAAAATAAAGTAATTTTGACTCCCAAACCCCAAACTTTCCAGTTTGCCTGTTTTGAAACTTTTTTTTTTCTAAAAAACTTTTGAGTCTAGAGGTTCATTATAACTGAATGGTAGCTTCTTAAACAGTTTCAACCAATCAGCATTTTTCAGTGCAAAACAGTTGAAAACTCCCCGAACAGCTCTACTTGCTATACAGCCTCTAGGTGGCACCACATATCAGCATGGTTTCTGGGCTCATCCATTTTTTGTTTTCCACAAAGGTTTGTGTCATCCATTCTGATTAGATGGAGAATTTTCAGTGTATCAGATGTTGATGTTGCTATTTGAGGATGTTGCCACCATTGACTGCAAAGGCAAATGCTCACCTGTATAACAAGACTATCCTACAAGTGAAAGAACAATAAAGTCTTCAGGGCATGGAATATTTCAGAGATGTGTTATGGGAAATCAGAGTCTAGACTTACAAGGTCAACATGTTTTATAAAGTAGGGGCTTAGGTACATGTATACAATATATGCCCAGTTACCTGCACATGCATGCTAAACTCTATCCATTGCATTTATAAATAGGTAACGCTGCCTGCAAATAAATATTTGTGAACACAATTCAACTATAGAGATTCACCTTTATTTCAAGTGATACAGACCTTTGTTTTTAACACCAAAGGCCTAGATTTTCTCCATGTGAGCAGAGATCCACGATGTGTGTATATATTATGAATTCCTGGTCAGACTGATTCTTCTGCTGTCTTTCATAGTCAGAAATGAACAAATAGTGAATAATCTTCCAGTCTGTCTTGTATCTGTTTGTGAATTGTCATGGAGTTACTTACAATTTGCTGGGATTTATTCATTATTGTAAGTTACTTGCCATTTTTGGTCAATGAACAGTTTGTTGACAGTATTTGATACCTGAAATTTAATTCTGATTGGACACAGTGGTCACATGGTATTGTTCATGTTCTCTGACTGGACAGCCATAATTCTTAAAATCCACTTTTCATTGTGAATATCTCCATTTAAGAGTTCAAAATTCTCTTTCCACAAATATTCTCCATTATCCATGTGAAGTTTTCTGTTTCTAAAATTATTTCAGTTGGTAAACTGCTTTATTAGACTATTCACCAGAAGCAAATACAAAATATGCACAATCACGGAAAGGAAATTCAAATTTTTAAGAGCAAACACCTTTAGGGGGGAAAAATAGGTATTTTCCAGTTTTACTCATAATATTTGCTACACCTTTTTCAAGACTAATTCTGGGGTCTCTATTTATTAGTGCTCTGTATGGATATGTTTACACTGCAAAAGTGGTGTGTTCTTAACTTGGGTTAGCTAATCCACATTTGCTAATTTAACAGCAGTGGAGACAAAGCCACTCAGCTTTTCACTCGGGTTAGCAGCTCAAATTAAAACCTACAGGCGAGCCTGGGGTTGAACTTAAGCTCCTAACCCACTTTGCCATGTCTTCACTGCTATTTTAGCCCTAGTTTGCTAACCCATTTTAAAAATACACCTTTTTTTTGTGGTGTAAACATATCCTATGCACAGAATTTGCATGCACATGAGTTTGGATGCTTGGGGCGTGGAGATTTCTCTTGCCTCTTCTCCAGAGGCTCACACACTGTTATGTGCTTGTAAGGTGTGACAGATTGGTATAACGTCTGTACATGTCTGTATCCAATTGTGACCTTCAACTGATATTGGAATCACCATTTTCATGTCCTACATTTTGAGTATGTAACTGTCACTGCCTACACATGTCATAGACACCTGACACCTCCCTGAAAGGCTAACACAAAAGTCAACAGCTGTGATTATCTTCCAGTCGAAGGGGTCTACCCTTAGAACAGCTGTTTTGCTACAGAGAGTGTCCAGACTGAAAGAAACTGGTTTTCTCAGTTTGGACAACAAGGAGGCTAACCTCCCAAAAGGTGTTCTGAAGATGATCAGAGGGGCAAAAACCTTATCCAAAGGCAGGATATGCTCCAGGCTCCTTCTCCACAGCTGGCTATCCCTAAACAACAGAGGGACTGCAGGAGGCAGAGGGCAGGAGGGGCCTGACACAAGGACTGGGCCTAAGGACTCGCAGAAGTGCATAGACTTGTGGGGAGAGCATATCAGCTATTGTTGTTTTGCCTAAAGATCTGTAACTTGTGGATGCTTTAAGGATAGAAGTCACTGTGGATAAGAAACTCCTGTGCAAAGCCTGCATGCTTTACATTAACCGCCATGGAGTCCCTGCAGAATCAAAGTCCAAAGTGCCCACTGGGGTGAAACTCTTGGGGAGAGCATGCAAAAAACAATGGAGAGCCTTGGAGGTCTTAGCATAGGTTTAGGGGCATAGGGTAGTTGGAATGAGGCATTCTGGAAGTGTGCCAGATGGTGGGCTGACCACGGGAATACACCTCAGAGGCCTAAAGCTAAAAACAGTGTGTCATACACAGATGGTTAAGGTTAATGTCTCTTTTACCTGTAAAGGGTTACAAGCAGTGAACTGGGAACACCTGACCAGAGGACCAATCAGGAGACAAGATACTTTCAAATCTTGGTGGAGGGAAGTCTTTGTTTCGTGTTGTTTGTTTGTCCGTTGTTCTCTCTGGGATCTGAGAGTGACCAAATGTACCTACAGAGTCTCTAATTTTCTGTTCAAGTAGTAATTACAACTAGAAAGGCGGTTTAGTCTTTTTGATTGTTTTCTTTAATTGCAAATGTGTATTTGGCTGGAAGGATTCTAATTTGTATGTATGCTGGGGGAGGATTCTCTCTAGTGTCTATAAACTGAAAGACCCTGTAACATTTACCATCTTGAGTACAGAGACAACTTTTACTTTTTTCTTTCTTTTATTAAAAACTTTTCTTTTTTTAAGACCTGATTGATTTCTTTCCATGTTAAGGCTCAAGGGAATTGAGTCTGTACTCACCAGGGAATTTGTGGGAGAAAGAAGGGAGGGGGGAAGGTGGAATTCCTCTGTGTTTTAGATTCACGGAGCTTGAATCTGTATTCCCTCTTAGTGAGGGGAAAAGAGGAGGGGGGAAGGTGACATTCCTCCCTGTTTTTAGATTCAAGGAGTTGAATCACAGTGATCTCCTAGTGTACCCAGGGAGGGGAGGATCTAGGAGGAAGAAAGGAGGGAGGGGGGATGGTTTATTTCCCTTTGTTGTGAGACTCAAGGGATTTGGGTCTTGGGGTCCCCAGGGAAGGTTTTAGGGGGACCAGAGTGTACCAGGCATTCCAAGTCCTGGTTGGTGGCAGCACTACAAGATCTAAGCTGGTAATTAAGCTTAGGGGGACTCATGCTGGTACCCCATCTTTTGGACTCTAAGGTTCAAGGTGGGGACTTATACCATGGCACAGCGTCTGGACTCTGCCCAGACTCAGCTAGTTTGGATTCATGAGGGATCCAAAGGTTGAGTCAAGTTACAACATGCTGGTGAGAAGTCACAAAGGAGACTCAGCCTGGGCTGTAACATGAGGTATAAAGGAAAACAAGCTGCACCTTAAAAAGTGGTAATAGAAAGCCAAAGATGTGTAATTTTTTAAAGGGATCACTGTGATTTGCTTCATCAACATATCTCAGACCATGGCTATGCTTTCTTATGGCTGGTGCTCCACAGGCTGCCTCTGATCAGTTTTGCATTATGGTCCAGAGAATACCTAAATCCTGCTACTAAGCACATGCCAACAAGAAATTACTGCAGTCTGAGATCCACAGGAACTTTTAGGGAGCACTACTGCCACTGTGCATTTATCTAAAATGCATGGGGTCACACTCAAGTACTAGCAGCAAAGAATCCTGTGGCACCTTATAGCATGCATCTGATGAAGTGAGTATTCACCCACGAAAGCTCATGCTCCAAAATGTCCGTTAGTCTATAAGGTGCCACAGGATTCTTTGCTGCTTTTACAGATCCAGACTAACACGGCTACTCCTCTGATACTTGACTCAAGTACTAGGCTGGGATTCGAACCCTATCCTAACTCTGTCCTTTCACATGTCTATTTCGGCCTTTGAGCATTTGTGCAGAAGAAGGAAGTAATCTAAGGTCAACATGGTGTGGCAAGAAATGCACCCTGTGGAGTACTCTGAGCAGCTCAACAATGCCCAGCACCTCTAATCCAGCATGCATGTTGCTCAATTCTCTGCAGAGACATGTCTTGATTGATCACGCTCTGATATAACAATCCCTAGTACATTCAAAACACTTGGAAAACTCTTACTCTGATAAAGAAGTGATACACAGGACTATTGAAGAGACTGGTTCTTGTTTCCTAGTCTGAGTCACATGACATGAGTCAGGCTTATAAGAAGTCATAGTCCTGTCACAGGGCAGAGTTCAGTAAACACCACCTCCAGTGGCTACTGTGACACTGAAGTATGTTTAGATTTTGTTTTCAGCTGTTTGTGTGTGGAGGGATCAGGTTCACCTAATTTGTGCAGGCACACCCGATATTTGTGAGCATACATTTGGGCATGTGCAAAAATGTCCTACTGCCTCAGTTTGGAAATCTATCCTTACTTTTGGAAGTAGGTTCAGGACTTTTAGCTATGTGACATCCACTGACTTTAATTAGAGACATGCTGTTAATGTCTCACACTGAACTTTGGAAAAGTTAGGGGGAAATGGCTATTCAAGAATATAAATGCTGACATTTTTCAAAGATACAGTTCTTTTCGGAAGTGGCAGCTCTTGTTTCATACCTTGTGCAGATGCAGCCATGTGAGGATATCTATGACAGATCTCACAATTTTTTTAATCTTATTTAATCTTTTTATTTTGGTTTAGTCTGGTACCTAATATAGACTTGTAACGCTTGGATACGGGCTGTAGTTTTTAGGTATCCTTCTTCAGCGGTGGACTGAAAGCCAAAGGATTATAGGGCTTGGTAAATAAGGCAGCAGCCTTTCACCTGTCAGACAGATTGCTGCTTCAGTTAAAAGCAAAGTCATGGCACAGGGCTTGGTTAAAGCTGTAAGTTTGTAAAGGAAAATCATGCCTCACCAATCTACTAGAATTATTTGAGAGGGTCAACAAACATGTGGACAAAGATGATTCAGTGGATATAGCGTACTTAGACTTTCAGAAAGCCTTTGACAAGATCCTTCAAGTCACAGGATAAAAGGGAAGGTCCTCTCATGGATCAGTAACTGGCTAAAAGACAGAAAGCAAAGGGTAAGAATAAATGGCCAGCTTTCAGAATGGAGAGAGGTAAATCGTGTCCCCCAGGGATCTGTACTGAGACCAGTGCTTTTCAACATAGTCATAAATGATCTGGAAAAAGGGATAAACAATGAAGTGGCAAAATTTGCAAATGATACAAAATTACTCAAGATAGTTAAGTCCAAAGCAGATTGCAAAGAGTTACAAAGGGATCTCACAAAACTGGGCAACAAAATGACAGATGAAATTCAACATTGATAAATGCAAAGTAATGCACATTGGAAAACAAAATCCCAACTTTACATACAAAATGATGTGGTCTAAATTAGCTGTTACCACTGAAGAACAATGTTGGAGTCACTGTGGAGACTTTCCTGAAAATATCCGCTCAATGTGCAGTGGCAGTCAGAAAGCTAACAGAATATTAGGAACTATTAGGAAAGGGATAGATAATAGGACATAAAATATCATGATGTCACTATACAAATCCATGGTATGCCCACACCTTGAATACTGCTTGCAGTTATGGTCACCACATCTCAAAAAAGATCTATCAGATTGGAAAAGGTACAGAGAAGGGCAAAAAAAAATGATTAAGGGTATGAAACTGCTTTCATACGAGAAGAGATTAAAAAGACTGGGACTTTTCAGCTTGGAAAAGGTATGAGTAAGAGAGGGTATGATAGAGGTCCATAAAATCATGAGAAAGTGAACAGAGAAGTGTTATTTACCCCTTCACATACCACAAGAACCAGGGGTCACCCAGTGAAATTAATAGGCGGCAGGTTTAAAACAAACGTAAATAAGTACTTCTTCACACACCACAGTCAACCTGTGGAACTTGTTGTAGGGTGACCAGATGAGAGGAGGAAAATATTAGGGGGGGGTCGCCGCTGGAGGGAAAAAGAAAAGAAAAGAAAAGAAAAGAGTGCTGCCAACCAAAGATCGGTTGGGATGCGAGACAAAAATGCCTACATATCGGGACGGTCTAGTCACCCTAACTTGTTGCCAGGGGGCCCAGAACTACAACAGGGTTCAAACAAGAACTAGATAAGTTCCTGGAGGATAGGTTCAACAATGGTTATTAGCCCAGATGGTCAGGGACACAACGCCATGCTCTGGGTTTCCTTAGCCTCTGAATGCCAGAAGCTGGGAGTGGATGACACGAGGTGGATCACTCAATGACTGTATGTGCTGTTCATTCCCTCTGGAGCATGTGGCATTGGCCACTGTGAGAAGACAGGACACTGGGCTAGATGGATCATGAGTCTGACACAGACAGCTCAGTGTTTTGAGCATTTGTCTGCTAAATCTAGGGCTAGGAGTTCAATCCTTGAGGGGGCCATTTGGGGATTAGCCCTGCTTTGAGCAGGGGGTTGGACTAGATGATCTCCTGAGGTCCTTTCTACCCCTCTTAATCTATGATTTTATGTTATGTTCTTGTTCCTAAGCAGACAGCAGTCCATCTCACTAAAAGCCACAGCCCTGCATATTGTGTAAAACAAGAGCAAGGACTCTGCAGACCGAGAACTTGGAAATCAAATAGCAACCTAAAATAACCACTAACCTGCTTCTCCCCTCTTCCATATCAAAAGCCATTGTCTGCCACAGAGATATATAAAGTAGGATTGTAGGGCAGGGTTGGAGGGGGAGGATAGATCTAGCATAGATGGCAACACTGCATTTTATTGGGACCACACTTGCAGTGTATATGACCTTTCTAAAAAAAAAAATGGTCATTTGTTGCACTGTGTTGAGTCTTCTGATTACAAGACACTAACTGAAATTTGAAAAAGATACAAGAGATTAAGTGGATGAGGTAATTTTTTTTTGCGGGTGGCAACTTGTGTTGGTGAAAGAAACAAGCTTTCGAGCCACACAGAGCTTTTTCGGGTCTGGAAAAGGTACTCTCAGGATCAGAGCTAAAGACAATATGTTAGCACATATTGTAAGGGACCATTTAAGGTACAGTGGCCCATAAACATCTCTGCAGTCACAGGAGAAAAGGGGGATTCATGGGTTACAGATTTTTGTAATAAGTCATAAATCCAGTGTCTCTGTTCAGTCCATGACTTTTGGTGTTTATCAGAATAATGAATTTAAGCTCATAGGCTTGTCTTTTGAAAGTGTTGTGCAGGTTTCCTTTGCAGATGAAGACTGATAGGTTAGATATAGAGTGATTGCTTGGGGAAAAGTGTTCAACCACATGTGATAGGGTGTTTTTGTCTTTTATCGTTTGCTTGTATGAGCTCATTTAGGAGTGTAGTGAAAAAGAGTAGTTGATTAAAACACTGACACCATACAATTAATTAAACTCATTCATGTAACTTTTTCAGTATGTTTTTATTTTACTTACTTGTTTTGGTCCAATATCCAACACCAAAATGTTTGCAGAGAAACATAATAAATGCCACTCTGGACCAGCCTAGGGGTCCATCTTTTCTGGTTTCCTGTCTCCGATAGTGGCCATTACCAGATCCAAAAATCCTCATAATATACAGTTATGGCATAACCTGCCCATATGGGAAGATTTTTCCTTTCCCAGGCAGTTGTAGTTAGCTAATGCCCCTGAAGCGTATGAGTTTATACCACCTGTAAACATTTATCTCACCTAATGCAACTGCAAAAGTTCTTATTTATTCATATAAAAGTCTAATGTATTTTATCTTTGCTAACAGAGCTTCACCTAGGGTGACCAGATGTCCCGATTTTATAGGGACAGTCCCAATTTTTGGGTCTTTTTCGTATATAGGCTCCTATTACACCCCACCCCTGTCCTGATTTTTCAGATTTGCTGTCTGGTCACCCTAGCTTCATCAGGCCACAAGTCTCAACTTCATGACTGTCCTGAAACTGAATCATCATGGACACTCTGCTATCTTTCATTCCATATTTCACTTTCAGTGTTAATTCCCTGATAATTAATGAATATGTGACCAAGTAGAAAATCAAGATTCTGCCTAGACCTGTGCAAACCCCCTATGTTTTGATTTGTGAGAGTTTTGATGGGATACCGACAAACTCATTTTACATGGTTTTGCAACCCCTTCCTTTTGCTTAGCCGTTCGTGGTTGTATGAATTCGATATAAAATTGAAACAAAACCCAAAAGTTCCATTTGTAAAGATTATGTTTAACAATGAATCACTAGTGACAGATTCAACGGTTTGGAGCAAATCTTTCATCTAATTCCCTCTGTTTATTGTCTCCAATTTAGAGCCAGACAAAAGACTGGGCAAATTATTCACAAAAACCTCATCCATTTTTCACAATGGGCCCAAAATCCCAAAGAATTTCAGCCAGTTTGGGAACTGCATATCCAACCCCAATTCCCAAAAGCAACATGCCGGTAAATGAACATGCCTATCTTATTGCAGCTTACTTACACTTGAGCTCTGATGAGAGTCTGCAGCGCCCAGTCCCTCGCCAAATGAAAAATCTTGATTACTGTTGCTAATAAGCCACCCATAGTGCCTATGACTGACTGGTGCATTTCCTACCCTGCATGTACTACAAAAGATATATACCTAGTGTATCTGAGGCCCTTTAAGTAACACAACCTTTGGTCAGAAGATTTAAATAAAAATCATTAGCACCTCTTTTTAAAGAAAGAAGGCTAAAACGACTATAGAGTCAGCTGAGTTTATAAGAAGAAACGATAGTGATCATTAAGGACAAAAAAAAATGCCCTAATCTGGAGCTGTGAGGGAGGTGCTGTTTAGGGACAGTGAGTGGAGTGGACCTGTGGATCATTTAGTACTCAGTAGTCCACAAGAGACTTTACAGAGTCAAAATACAGCACTGGATGGAATTCGATCTTTACACACTCTCTGCATGACTTCCTCACCACAGACACACAGCCAAAGAGAAGGTTTCTTGACAGCTTTTGCAGCGAGGCCCTGGAGATCTCTTGATAGTTCATGGAATCATTGACAGGATTCAAAAATAAAAAGACAGGGAAAGATATTCATCCAGAACTGATGGAGAAAGTAATAACGATACCACAACAATAATGCTTAGCATATATACAATGCTGTTCATCAACAAGGCATGTTGCATGCAGTAGCTAACCAGTCTTCTCTACAACCCCGCTAGGTAGATAGGTAATATTATTGCCATTTCACCAGTGGGTAAACAGAGGTAGAGAGACATTTTTGATTTATTATTTTGAGAACCCAAAAGCTCAATAGGCATTTGGCAGAAAACAAGTGAAGAGGTAGTAATGCAATGATCAGTTATTAGCCCTCTGCAGGTAAAACCCATGTAGGGGAAGATCTGAGCTTGAGTTCATAACATTTACGATGGAAGTTCTTCCCTCAGATACAGAATGAGAAACTGAGTCTTTGTGAGCTGCTATTCTCTCTAGCTCAGCGGTTTTCAAAGCCAGTCCGCTGCTTGTTCAGGGAAAGCCCCTGCCGGGCCCGGCCCATTTGTTTACCTGCTGCATCTACAGGTTCAGCTGATCATGGCTCCCACTGGCCGCAGTTCGCCGCTCCAGGCCAATGGGGGCTGTGGGAAGTATCGGCCAGCACATCCCTCGGCCTGCGCCGCTTCCCACAGCCCCCATTGGCCTGGAGCAGCAAACCACAGCCAATGGGAGCTGCGATTGGCTGAACCTGTGGATGCGGCAGGTAAACAAACTGGCCCGGTCCAGCAGGGGCTTTCCCTGAACAAGCAACGGACCGGTTTTGAGAACCACTCATCTAGGTCCTGATTTTTATTTATCACACATTGAGCTTCTTTGCATAAAGAAATACATGAACACAAAATAAAGTGCAAATCAGCTTTATGTCCTCCCTTTCCCTCTTCTAATTATTAAACAGTGTTATGGGCAACATAAGAAACAAATTTATTGCAAGGGACACAAAACCTATGCTATATCCACTTCAGTCTTCCTTACTGGTTTGTTTAGATTCAGCCTGAGCAAGGACGGCAGTTCTGCCTGGGCCTTGCATAGGCCAGACAAGGTGTGTATGGAAAGGAAAGGATCCTCCTCCTCCACGGTATGTGTCCAAAGCCAGACTGGGCATATTGTACTAGAGGATATGTCACTTCAGTCAACGCTTAACATAGCAGAGAACTCCAACCCCACTGTCATAAGCCTCTCTTCCCTTCATATGCTGGTCAAGGAGACCTAATGCCACAAACCAGCTCTCAGCACTCTACTTCCCCAGCAGACACATGCTAGTGATCCACACAGCACGTAGTCTCATGAAATGTGGGTCTAAGTAGGGGGAAAGATGAGAAGGGAAATGGAAATAAGGAGCTATTAAACTTAAAATGCAGGAGGAGGATGGATCTAGACATCCATCTTTCCAAAGCAATACTAGAAGTCATCCTAAAACTATTTCATATATACAATCTGAGGAACTCTCACTGGCTGCCCTGCCCACCTGCCCTCTTGCAGCCTCCTAAATTGCACACAAGGAATCTCTTCTTCTGGCCACTGTAGGGGCACTGCAGCTGGGCAAAGTGCCTGCACAGAAGACTTTAGGGGGGAGGGATAGCTCAGTGGTTTGAGCATTAGCCTGCTAAACCCAGGGTTGTAAGCTCAATCCTTGAGGGAGGCATTTAGGGATCTGGGGCAAAAATCTGTCTGGGGATTGGCCCTACTTTGAGCAGGGAATTGGACTAGATGACCTCCTGAGGTCCACTCCAACCCTGAAATTCTATGATTCATTTCCTCCTGCAAACCTCCCCATGCTTTCCCCAGAGCACCTGCTACAGCTTCACTGTGATAACCTCCTAGTATACTGGATAGAACTCTGCTCCTGAGCATCATAGCTGGGAAACTACATTCCCTGAAGAATACAGATGAGCCTCAGCACAGACTCCTGATCCTGTAGGCCTCCCTTTCTGCCCCAAACTGCCTTTTGCTCCCCAGATTGATGCCCAAGTTCACCTACCAGGTCTGCACTCTGGACACAAGCTTCACTATGGCTAGAGTATATCAGCTCCAAATAAAGTGCAAAGAAATAAAGTTCTACCACATTGTTTTCTATGTATTTCATTGTGGGACACATATGCATTAGCAACAAACAGTGCTAAAGCATCATTCTTTATTATTGTTTTTGCTTAAAAAAATAGTCCTTCATAGTATTATTTACCAATATAATGTTGACTTTGGATTTAGCTTGGATTTCAAACTTCTGTCAACATTTTGAAACAAACTCTTTTTTAAATATCTGTAATTCTAAACCAGTTTGTTTGATTTAATTCAATTATCCAACCACTCCCCCCCACAAAAAAAAACAACCCAAACCCTCCTTCATAGTCAGAAAACATACAGACCTTTATTTCAAAAGCTGAAATCAACTTTAGAACAATGGAATCCTGGTTGCAGCATCAACTATGGAAAGACCACTAGTCTTTCCAGAATGGGCTTTGGTGCAAAAGTTATTCAGGGTTTATAATATGCTGTTCCCTTTTTGTTTAAATCTGTGCGGATGCATGTTTCACAGCTCTATGTTTGTGTGATTAGATGAAAATCAACGGATTATGGTTCAGGTGGATGGCATGTGTGTTGGATCATGTCACCTGAGCATTTTCACGAATTCAAACCTTAAAAACCTGTGCAGTTTGAGAGATAGGCTCATCCTTCTTCCAAAACAAGGTGAAAATTTGCAATGGAATAGTATTTGCAAGCTCTGTTTCATTTTCTAAATGTTCATTATTTAAAGTTATACTTATCCTGGGGAATATATGCAGAAACACTGATTTTTAAAGAGATCTTGGCAAAGTTAATATTTTGGCCTTCATTATCAATTATTTTACCAGGGAATTGTTATCACTAGAGGTTTGTATCAGAAACATTTCATATTTAAATGATCTTATACACTATAAATTTGTGCATATGTATATAATGTACATACACACAAAATTCTAATATAGACATAGAAATGTATATATTTAGATTAGCAGGCTTACAAAATTCTGTCTGTCCACTCACCTAGGGGCAATTTTTTGATACATGTGTAAAATATTAATTTTCTTTAATACATCCCCTCTTTATGGAAAGGGTAAGAGATTGTGTGCCTGACTGGGTAGTTTACTGGTCACTATTTTGCAATATATAGGTGACTATTTATGCACTCATAGTTTAGATATATAAAACCTGGAGATATGTATCTATAACAATCATACTTGTATATTAATTACACTACTGTCTCCCATATGTAAATGGCAGAATTTGAGTTTTACATTATGAAACTACTGCCAGCTAGGATTGCTTCACTGGTTACATAATTCTATAATCACTGCAGAAATACCAACTGTACGGCCTCACCTACAGTGGAGCTTTGCCTGTTTCATCTGGTAATCCGGAAACACACTGTAGATAGGATTTACGGTGATAGGTCACTTAGGGATCTCTTGCTTTACCTTCCCTCGGAGAGTAATCAGTCCAGCAGGCAACAGTGCCCTCCCCCTTCTTGTCTACAGCCAGGGGCTGCTCTAGGTATTTTGACGCCCCAAGCACGGCAGGCAGGCTGCCTTCAGCGGCATGCCTGTGGGAGGTCCACCGAAGCCACGGGACCAGCGCACCCTTTGCAGGCATGCTGCCGAAGGCAACTTCCCTGCCACCCTTGCGGCGACTGGCAGAGCACCTCCCGTGGCTTGCCGCCCCAGGCACGTGCTTGGTATGCTAGTGCCTGGAGCCGCCCCTGTCTATAGCACCTCTGATTAGAACACTTTGATTGTGATATATGCTGACTCCCAGTATTCTGTTTCTGGAATACAGTAAGCGCCAAAATATCTTCCTTTATAGATAACTTGTCTGCCCACACAGCATGGCATTCAGCATCCAGTCTGGGAGTTTTAAAATCAGAGATCTTAACTATGTCCTATGGACTTGGTCCTGAGAAGTATTGAGCATTTCAAAATCAATGGGAGACCACCACCCTGCAGGACAGAAATTCACAAAGTGCTTTGGGAGCTTTTGGGACAAAACTCTAGCAGCTGAGCACAAGGCAGGAGACATTCAGTACCTGGCAGGACTGAGTCCTTTATATAGGGATCATCACTTCACGTATCACAAAATGCAGTCTGTTCTGCTAGGGAAGAGAAGGAAGGGGAGAAATCAGTGCCAGGGACCTGCACACTGTCCTCACCACAATGTAGAGCAGGCCAGCCACACGGGGAAGCATATGCTGCCCCTAACTAGGAGACATTTCAGTAGGCTGCTCTCGTTGCATGCCAGGAAGCTCCTAGCTCTCCCCGGTTTCAGGCCATGGCTAAAAGCCATAGCAGAGCCCCATATATTTGCATTAGCATATGCTTATACAAGAGTATACTGTATAAACTTATCAGTGTGCCACTTATTTAAGAGGGCAGCAATGCAGCTCTTTTAAACATGGGAAACAAACAAAATGTTTGTATAGTGGATGGGAAACAATGGACAATAATAGTGTTCAGAAAGAAAGCACTCAGCATGGCAGCAATATTTACATAGCCAATGTATTTACAGTAGCACAAATACAAAGTTGAGAGAGAAGCCCCAACCAACCCCCACAGCTGAACTTCCCCAGACTTTGAAATGCAGATTAAGAGCTGCGTTTTGCAGCTTGGGCCCATTAGAATTCCTGTGAGAGCAAGCAACAAATGTACATCGCACTATGACTTCCATGGGGGCCTGCCTGAGTAGAGGTGAAAACCGACCAAGGGCCTTAGGATTCAGCCCACTGGCTACAAAAACAAATACTCACTACAGAAAGATGGCTCATGAGAATAAAATAATGACAAGAAATGGAAAGATCAACAGTCTGGGTTAAGTTAACAGCTGAGCCACTGGATGAAAGATGGAGCAAGTGGAATGAAGAGATTCAAAATAAATCACTGAAATGACTTCTGGAACACAATCTGCAGTTAAGTTTTTCAAAGCAATTAAGAGTTTGATTTACAAGCTGGAATATTGTCACTTATATTCTTGAAACAATCATCCGTGATGGAACAGAAAAGTAAATTGATTATGATCCATATTGATTGTGGCTGGAAAACATCAAATATGAATATTCAGAATACCTGAAGAGAATGCTTTTATGTTGCTTGTTTTTCACTAAAGCATGATCATATAAAGAAAGAGTCTTAAAAAGGCCAATAAAGATAGCACTTGATAAATGGCCTGCAGTCCTATTTTCAAAAAAGAGTTTAGGGTTGCAAGATTCCTTGGTACTGCAGCTCTGAGAAAGGCAGAACTGTCAGCCAGAGAATATTTCCTGAGGAAAGATGGTTTGAGGTAGGAGATAGAAATAGTGGCTGTTTGAATACAATTATCTGGTATCAACATATTCAAAATATTGATGCACTGGGGTTGAAATGTTGCCATTTTCCAGAAGGAACTGTCTCCGCCAGCAATTTGTCAGCATGCATTTCCTATCCACAGGACACTTAAACATTTCTTCAGATTACTAGCCGCCTATATAGGGTGACCAGATATCCCGATTTTATAGGGACAGTCATGATTTTTGAGTCTTTTTCTTATATAGGCTCCTATTACTGCCTACTCCTGTCCCGATTTTTCACATTTGCTGTCTGGTCGCCCTACCCTATATCATACAAAATATATCACCTTGCACCTGGAATAGTTGAACAAGTAGACCCATCTTAGACCCAGACTGTGATATCATTACCCACATTGAGTAATACCTTATTCCACACTTAGCTCTATTGACTCCAATGGTATACGTGTAATGTAAGGTACCATTTCAGCATGAGTAAGGATATCACGGATGGAGCTGGTAAAGTAGATCATCCCCAGTCTGATTTTCTGCTTCTCGTGTACGAATATGATGGGAATGCTACCACATTGTGGCAGCTTACACTTTTTTACCAAGCACAATGCTAGTTCCCATGACAGTGACCTTTCCTCCAAGTAGATAAGTCATTACCAGGCTTGGTGTCCCCATCATATGTACAGGGAATATCTGCTTACACAGATCATATCTTATCTACTATTAAAAAGGTTTTAAAAAACTACATACACTCAGTGTATATCCAACTCTGAATGTGCAATCAGTCTTGCTGTGAGACAGAAGAACCACTTCTTTCCTCATTTTCCATACTTCTTATTATAAATCGCAATGAGAGCCCTGTAAAGTTTGCAGAGCTCTTCACAAAACAGAGTAATACACCTTCCTTGCCCCCAAAGAGCTTACACTCTAAGATAGAGAAAAGAGACCAACTTTAAGGAATAACTCAGCAAGGGAGGTTGAGGCAATTTTTGCTGATGTAAAAAACAGAGGAAGGACTGCTGGATGAAGTAGATTTTAAGCAGGGATTCAAATGGGGAGGAGGAGGTAGCTGAGGGAGTAGGGAAATAACATGATTAGAGAGACAAAATTGAGACTGTGAGAAGGACAAGAAGGTAGCAGTAAAGGTGAAAGGACTGAGAGCACGTTGGGGAGCAAGAGAAGGAATGAGGGAAATGGGAGCAGACATGTAGCTGAGGGCTATGCAGTGGAAAGCTTTGCAGATTCAGAAACTGGAATTTAATGTGATGAGACATGGAACTAATGAAAGAATTTAGGGAGGGTAGATCGACACTGCACACTCCTTATGGCCACGTGTAGAGTCCATACACTGCATGCCCCTCTACCACAGTATAAATAGCAATATAGATGGTGAGGCACTGCTTAGGTGAGTGGAGGAAAGACACACCTGCACCCTGTGGATATGTACCCTACACAGCTCTACATACCCAAGCAGTGCCTTCTCCATCTCCATTGCTATGTTTAGCATTGTAGTGTCCCACTGCCTTCCCAATGCCAGAGTCTTTCCCTGCCATAGAGAAAACCCTGGCAGTGTGGACGCAGCAGGGCAAGGCTCTGGCAATGGGAGGCAGTGGAGAAAGACTCCACTGGGTCCCAGGTGCTGGAGCCTTTCCCCACTGCAGGGAAAGGCTCTGGCAGCAGGGAAGCAGTGGGAAAAGACTCCTTGCTCCCAAAGTCTTCCCCCTGCCTACCCATGACAGAGCCTTCCATTGCGGCATGCACTATACATACCCTACATGCTGCCAGCAGTGGTGTACAGAGTAGATGTAGTGTGCTGTGCGGGATAGGTGGGGCGATGTGGTGAGAGGAAGAGGACTTTAGCAGTAATACTTCCAGAAGGGGAGAGGTGAGAGGCCAGACAGGAGGTTACTGTTGTCAATGCCAGAGACAACCCTGGTGCAGAGAAAAGCAATGATTTATTTACTTCCTGAGTTATTGCTGAAGAGCCTCATGGAAACTCTTTGTTTTAAAAGAAGATTGGTTAGGAGGTGCACGAAGGGAGTTCCAGGAAGAAGGGGAGGTAGAGAATCAAGCTTGGAAATGAGACTGGGAAGCTATGAAAGGGTAGAACACAAACGGTGATAGGAGAAGTAGAAAGAGATGAGAGAAGAGATGTGGGCAGGTGTGAATTGGTGCAGAGGCTTAAAAGGTGAAGACATCAAGTCTGAACTTGATACGGAGGGTGAGAGGATGCCTGTAGAGAGATGTGAAGGGAAGGTAATATGGCCAGTGCAGATAGAGAGGAAGATGATCCTAGTAGTGTTTTGTAGAGTCTAGAGTGAAGTTACATTCACTTGGAAGGACAGTAGAAAGCTCATGAGTTACACTCAACTGGAAGAATGGTGGCTATAGTATTGGACCTCAAGGGCACGTTGAAGGGATGGAGCAGAAGCAGGAAGAAATGGGGCATCTACAGAGGTTCATGGATGAACAAGGACACATCACATTTTTTACAACACTGTATAACTTTGGGTTCCTATATTACATCATTTTCAAAGACAAAACTCATAGTGACATCAATATGAGCATTGCCTATGCAAGGAGTCTGGTGCAGGGGCCTTCTAGGGAATCTTACACCTGACCATTTATTCCAGATGGTTAGCATTGCCCAGCAACATTGCAGAACAGTTTAAGACAGAAAGTGAGGGAGAATGTTTTATCCAACTCAGACTGCAGATGGAATTTTGTATGAAGAATACAATTTCCTAAACTGAAATTTGATCAGGACCCTTCAGTTAACATCCTTCTTTCAGAAAAGAAAAGAAAAAGAAGCCAGGGGCATTTCAACAACAGTTAGCCAGAACCTGTTTTATGACTCATCTGTTTGACGGCATCCCTATCAGCACACCATTTCCCTAGAACTATGACTGATAATTGGCTTAGTAGTGAGTTAGGACCTGACCCTGAGAAGTATTGAGCATTTGACTTTAAGTGTAAATTCTCAGCACCTTTCAGGATTAGGCATCACTGATCTCACTTCCTACACCATCTAGGTTTTCTGTGGAGGTCTCCCATTCTGTTATTAACCAAGTATGCTTGGAAGAACTGACAGCATCCTAGAGTGAACACTGCAGAGCAGAATGTGGGTTGCTGAAGTAGCCTACAGGAAAGCTGTTCCAAATGCAGCAGTAACAGAGGAGAAGGCTTTTGCCCCAAGAGTAGTAGACTGTAAGAGAGAAAAGAAATCTGGTGCTAGATGAACAGAGGGACTGAGGGTGCAACTAGATTGATGAACCATGTGTGAAGTAGGCTAGCTCGAGACCAGGGTAGAGTTGAAAAACAAGAAAGGCAATTCTGAACAGCAATGGATGTGGTCTCTTGCTTAAGGAACATGAAAAGTCCTCTCATGCAGTTCACAAGTGAAGGCAGAAGAGTTCTCTCTTAGGCAGTAATTACAATATTCCAGTCTGTAATTTCGCTTAAATCTGTTTATGAGTGGTCTGTGATCAAATTAAATGCCATCACTAAGTCAAAATACAGTACGTATGTGATAGCAGTTGAATACAACTAGTGTGAGCCAGATACAAAAGGCACCTCTTTTGTATCTGGCTCACACTACACTGTTCTATTGGATAAAACTAAAGTAAAATGTCTGAAAGCATCTAAGAGTGCTCTTAAACAATATACACCTCTACCCCAATATAACGCTGCCAAAAAATCTTACTGCGTTACAAGTGAAATCGTGTTACATCAAACTTGCTTTAATCCACCGGAGTGCGCAGCCCCCTCCCCCCCGAGTGCTGCTTTACCACATTATACCTGAATTCGTGTTATATCAGGTAACGTTATATCCGGGTAGAGGTGTACATGTATATAACCCTAAATATATGTTTACCAGAAAGGCTAGACTTCAGAGTAGACAATATTAACATTCACATAAGCATGGTTGGTTGGTGGGTTTTGAGTCACTGTTAAAAATCAGGCAAGCTAAGGATATAAGCCATAATTTTGATATTTCCAGCACTCTGACAGTGTACTGTAAATATTGGGCCTGATCCTGAGAGTTGCCAAATACCAGCAACCCACTGAGAGCTACAAGGATCATATCATTAATGTTATCTAAAGCAGAGGAGTCTCTGTCACTAGGGTTTCATTTTATTGTCTTCTAGAACACTATCCACCTTGACTGAAAAAGCCAGGCCTTAAAAAGTATCCAAGAAAGTCATTTTATAATTTATACGGCACACAGCAAGAATGGAAAGGTCACCTTCCCAGCAGCAGAACTGAACTGCTGTGTAAATTAATGTGCTAACAATCCCTGGGTGTCAAAAAAACAAAACAAAATACAAAAAAAACACTTGAGGGGGCAGCTGGGCTAAGAACAAGTCAGGTGATGTAACAATTTCCTAAATTGTCTTCCACTGCAGTTTAGTGGCCAGGAGAGTTGGCAAATAGAGCCAGCTGTGGAAATCCTCACTGCTGAGGGTACTGGTGTAATACATCTGAGAGCAAGAAGGCTTCCATCCACACCCCTTTTCCCCTCTGCAATATCACAGTCCTTTCCCTTGGAATACATTGGGCTGAATTTTTTGCCTGACACAGTTTTCCTGTTTTTATAGCCAGGTCAATCATCTTCTCTGATCGGTTTCCCTCTAGCAGAGGAAGGCAAGATACCGTTGTGCTTTGCCTGTCAATATATAAATATGGGTATTCTTAGGCACGTGGAAGCTCTCCAGACTGAAAGGAACCCTAAATGGTCTATACTGATCACAGCCCCACAGCTTGTTTACCTCTGTTGCCTACAGGAGGCACCTCAACCTAATTGAGGCAATTGCCTCTAGAATTTCTGAGGCAGTTAAATCTAGAAAAGAGTGTGGAGAAGGAAAGGGACAAAGATCTTTCTCCATCTACAGTAGGATCAGCCAAGTGACCTGAGATAGGCTCATGCTTGTTATCTCAATTGGTCACTTTTTTCCATATCTCCAGCAAGCTACCATAGGCCTTGGTAGCAGAGGGCAAACAGGAGCAAGGTAGGGGCCAGAGCTACCAGAGATCCGTGGTCTCTGCTAGAGTGCTGGAGGGTTGTTGTTTTTTTTATGGTTTCCTTTTAGAAAAGGAGATGTTTAGAGAGAAGAATGTGGTATCTGCTGTGAATCCCAAGAATTCTAATCTGAGAAATTGGTTAAAAGGATTATTCTGTATTTACCTGGAATTTCAGAAATATGAGGTGCTAACTAGGATAACAGATTTGGGAGTTTTTCTGCATTCAAAACACTGTGTAGGCCAATGAGGATTTCACATCCAAGGACCTTAGGAACTAATGCCAATCACTATTACCCTCTCTGGGAAACTGATGTATTTGTTTTAATTCTAAATGCTTTGGGATACTGAGAAAAGCTTTGCTCAGATCAAATTTTGCTTGGGAGTTTCCTTTGAATACTACAAGTCCATCCATGAAGAATGACTGGGTGGCCATAAAATTGTTAATAGTTACAGATGTCTGTGAAAAAAACATGGTAATATATATATTATTTTTTCATAAATGATGAGTATCTCTGGCTATCTGATTACTATCATGCTGTCTGCTATATGGATGCAAAGAGATAACTCAGTTCTGGTTGGTTTTATACATCTGCAAGAAGGCAGACAATCATTTTAGATAGTCCTCAGTCACTGATACTTAAACTATACAGGTGTCAATTCATTTGAAGGTATTTCCATCACAGTCTGATCAATAACTGGCTGAATACTCTGGGGTGGTAGGGGTGGGGACAAGGGTAATCCAAGCAGGCAAAATAAAGCAAAGGACTTGGAGGGGGAAGGGGTTAAAGTCTCGGCCTTGAAGCTGGGAGAGAAACAGAAGGGAACAAGTGACTTCCGAGAATTCACTGATCCTCCACTCTCAG
This sequence comes from Chelonoidis abingdonii, assembly GCF_003597395.2. Lineage (NCBI taxonomy): Eukaryota > Metazoa > Chordata > Testudines > Testudinidae > Chelonoidis > Chelonoidis abingdonii. Next base: position 255,185,555 of record NC_133770.1, on the reverse strand, counting down.
AAGCTTCATACCTGGGATAAATTGGGCCTACCTAATTCTTGAGAGGAAAGCTAAAGTTTTAGGCTAGAGAATATGTATTTAGGCAGTTGTTGTTTTAACTCTTTCCTCTCTTTTATGTTCCTATGGATAAATAAATAATATTTTGTTTTGAAGAAACAGTTCTCTGTCACTGCACATACCTGCTGGTCACAGCTCCTGGAGGAAGACTATGGCAAGGGCCAAACCTAGTTAGATCTACTGAGAAAATACAGCTGGACCTGCTAGGAAACACAGTTGATAAATAGAAGTGCTGTAGTCTGGGGACCTAGTCTGTGGATGGAAGAATTGTGGGATTCCACCCTGAGAGAAGTGAAAGTGCAGGGCCTGCCTCTTGAAAAGGTGCCCAGAGAGAGACTGGCTGAGGAGTCAAAGGCGCAGCTCAGCCAGAACCATGGTAATGTAAACCAAGGCATTTACCCACAGAGAACTGAGGACAATGAGAGAGAGCCAAATTTCAGCCACCCCGAAATTTCAACATCTAAGAAGAGCTGGGCAGGAAATGGTTCTCCCTCCCATAAAAGTTTTCAAGATTAAAAAAAAATTCATGTCCAAACTGAGACAAAAAGTGGCTCTCAAAAATTTTTGCAGCCCCCCTTCCCCCCTAAAAAATATTGGTTTGGAGCAATCAAATTTTAAATAATTTGGAAAGTTGTTTTATTTCCGTGTCAACATTTATTTTTTTACTCTAATTAGCTTCTGTTTCAAAATGAAAAGCAGTTTTGAACTGGAAAATCAGAATTTTTCATTCTGAAAATAGCAAAATGGCACATTTTGACAATTTCAATTTTTTTTCAAAAATATTTTGAGTCGAGAAATTTATTGAAAACTACTCTTTCCTATGAAAGATTTTGATTTTGACAAATGGGTATTTTTGACCAATAAAAAAAAAAATCATTAAGAAATTCCTGACCAGCTCTACATCTAAGGGCTTGTGCATTCTGGGATAAATTACAGTCCTAAGGTTGTGACAGTTCTGTGCTGATGTGTTTATTTCATGCACAAAATGTCTGACACCTCATACAAAAATAAAATATACCTTAAAACCCCACCAAGTATATTACCCCATAAATAAGTCCCTCTGCTAGGGAAACAGGCTCTGAATTATGCCTCACCAGATAAAATCCCAACAAGGAAAAATGCTTCTGTGCCTCTCTTGACAATATCCCTCCTAGCTCTCCCTCTTCCTGAGCTCCCAAAGCAAGGCTTTTATAATAGCACGCAGAGCCCAAGCAGCCAAGAGGTGAACTAATCCGTCTTATAACCCTACCCCGGTTAGGCCCCATAAGATCCCTTATAAAATGAATACACAAAAAAGTTGTTGTGAAGAAGGTAGAATTGCTACACACAACATTCCTGACACAAATGTACAAAAGCAAAGAGATAAAAAATTAATCCATCTCACAGTGCATGCCTGCTACTTCTCCACCCACACGTATGCACCTTACTATTACCACAACTAGTGTGTGCCACAGACCAAACTCTACAATCTTTACTCTGCCTCCTCTTTCCTCCTTCTGCAACCCCCCCTTTAAAAGCCATTTCCCCAAAGACTAGTAACTATATCTGTTTAAGGATACTTGCTCATGTTGAGACAGAATAACCTGGTGAAATGCTGTGCGCTGAAGAGTAGTTAAAAGGAGTAATGGAAGGCTGGCATCTCTAGGGCATGGAATTAAGGTTGCAGTGTTTGGTGTATGGTTGTTGTGGTAGTAGTAAGGTGTGTCCTTGTGGGTGAAAATACCATTAGATGGCTTAACTTTTCATTTCCTTGGTTCTGTGGGTGTGTGTCAGCTATATTATCCTTGTAGTACCCCTAACCGTTTCCCAGCAAAGTTTCTGTATATTTACCTCATACGTGGTTTTAAGGCATAACTAGAGACGTGCAAGTTGTTCAGATGGGGATGGACTCATGGAGCGGGTAGAAGTGCAGTTACGCATGAACCTTCATGTTTTAGCATTTGCACAATACTCCTGAGGGAATTCTGCATAAAAAAAAAAAAACTTCTGCACACAATATTTTAAAATACTGCAAAATTCTGCATATTTTATTTGTCAATAAATAAATATGGAGGCTCCAGCATGGCAGTGGGAAGCACAGGACACTGGCTGCACAGAGGTGGGAGATCATCTGCTGGAGAGGGGTGTATGACTGCTTTGGCAACTTTCCTGTGCTTCCCCCATCAGAAAATCATTTTTCTGAGGGAAAGCGACAAAAATCTGTAGGGGTCAGGGACATGATTTCCTGTGGTGCAGTGGTGCAGAATTCCCCAAGAATAGCACACGAGCCCTTCTCTATTGCAGGACAAAATCTGACAGAAAGCATAGCTCTAACAGAGAAAGATTTATGTGCCCCTGGCCCCAATCAACCAGTCAGGCTTGTGTGCACCAAGCCCCAGTCAGCAAACCTGCCATTATTCAGGTTTGTGTTCACTGGGCATAAAATGTTCAGCTATAATGGGAAAAATGGCTAAAAATAATCTACATTCAACACTGGTTTTAAAAACATATTACACTGGATCTAATCAGGATCCACCTCTCTGCCAAGTTCAGTGCAGATAGTGCTGATAAGAGATATCTGTCAACAATGAAAGGTAATACTGCCAAGGAAAAACTTTAGCCAACACCCAAAATAAAATTTCCAATTAAAAATGTAAGAGAAAGGAACCAAGAAATACATAGAAAATTCAAAGGGCATAAAACTAACCCTTTGTGAAATTTCACACTGAGTAGCCACCTACTTTTAGAGAAAACAGGAATTTATGCCCCATTTTAAGCCCAATTTAGAATACAACCTTAAGTATATAGAGTCACTACAAGCATATCCGTAATAAATGTGGAGCCCCTGCTCATTCAGGTCCACTGGGTGACTACTCCACCACAGCTTGTGAATGAAAGGCTTCAACTGCTTCCTTTGCTAGGCCCTCGGAAATATCTGTGTATACAATTGAGTACAGTACCTCAGCCTGAGTACAGTACTAGGACATGGTTTGGAAAAAAAGCAGGGTGAATCCTTCTGCTAGTATGCAGTCACTGTACCTGCTTTTAATGATTTGAACTTCTGTTGCCTACTCAATATAACTGAAAAATGACATTCATTTGTGTGTGAAAAATAGCTCTGTACACCTTATTTGAGTTTAGGGCTGGACCATGGTTGGGCCTGAGCAAGTTCACAAAGTGAGGAGAGGGTGCGCAAAGCTCCCTTCCGTGCTACACGTGCATAAAGGGCTGCCACAATCTCAATCCATGAGCTGCCTGGGCCCAGTTCTTCTCCAGCCTGTGAGTGCAAGGACCGTCAATGCCACCACCACCACCAGACGTTTCCAGGAGTGCTGGGCAGAGTGCAGGGCAAGGGTGTGTCTCTGTCCCCTTCTGTTCACAAGCAAAGATGGCAAGTGGGGGGCGGGGAAGAGGGCAATGCAGATGCATGCAGACACTGCTTCTGAGCATGCTCTCTCCCAGCACCCTTGGAGTCATTCACAGGCTATGGATAACATTTTCAAAAGTACCTAAATGATTAGGAGCCTCAGTCTTATTGAAAGTCAATGGATTTAGGCTCTTACATCATTAGATGCTTTTGAAAATATTAACCCATATGCTTTTGGGGAATGGAGCTAGTTTGCTTTGCCTCCAACCCTATCTCCAGTGCAAATATGCCTTGTAAAACCAGGTGCAGCCATTTTAGGGCTAGACAATACATTGTAAGTGGAAAATAAAGTGTAATCCTGTGATGTCCATTCACCTGACTGGAATGTATGACAACAGGGCGATGACAAAAAAAGAGGACCACTTAATATTAACATTTATCTGAAAATAACCTAGGGCAGCTTATTACAAACAAGGGGTCCTGCGACTATGTCAATCAATTGCCCTCTCTCATTTTGATTTTTTTTTAACCTACGTATTTCATGAAAAAAGAACTACAATTACATTTGGTGATTATCTTGGGGAACATCTTCACGGATATATATAATGCACCTAATTCCAAATCAGGAGATTAATTCTCCTCTTGATACCTAGGAGATGGAATTTATGCACCTAACTCTTCATAACATTAATTGCTCTGTTGCAAGTTGCAAGGTAAATCCTCTGTGCATAGAAAAGAAAATAGATTTCTCAACGTCTTCAAATCAGATGCACACAAGATTAACTATAGACAGGGAAAAACTCTCTCTTAGCCGCACAGGGCTAGATTGTACCTGCTAGGCATAGCTCAGAGAAAGGGACAGTGGAGAACTATACTGTCCCAGAGGGAGCACCATCAGTCATTCTGCTTCTGTGAATCATCTCAATATCTAGAACTTCCCAGCATGCCAGGAGAATATACCCACCACTGCACCAGCATGCAATGAGGATGCAGCCCACTCCTCACTGCATGCCAGCCTCCTTTGGGAGCCAGTGCAGGGAGTTATAGGTGAAGACCTACTTCTCTTTGGGACCATGTTTTCCTGGGGGATTAGAAAAAGGTCAGGCGTGGTCCTTTGAGCCCAGGGAGTGCCATTTCTGACTAGACTTTATGTGGACCTCAAAAAGCTGGAAGAAGATTCTTTATCTGGTGCACCTTCCCTCACTGCACACCTGCATAAGGAGCAGGCAGAATCTGGACCATAGACATTCATTTCTTATTTATGGGTTGTTGTTTTTTGTTTCATTTTGTTTTTTTAACAGCTATCTTAAAAGGGGTTGATAAAGCAGACAGCCCCTGAGATAGCAAAATCAAAACAGTAGTGGAGATGGAAATGAATGAATCAGGCACATTCCACCTATTCTGTGTTAGAAGTTTTAGTCAATTTCTCTCCAAACACCAGTTAAACAAAGGGAGAATCACAGAGACAGAGAGATCTATTTGTTTTTCATTTTGCAACAATGTTGCTGAAGCTCATCTCAGAAATAAAGTGATCAGCTATATCACTGAATGGCGTGTACAGATTTTTTTTTTCCAAAACAGAAAATGAGTAGAGATTTTTGAGAGAGAGAGAGAGAGAGAGAAAGAAAAATAAGGAATCCATAAAAAGTTTTGAGACAAGTCAAGATTTGCTGCTATGTATAGGAAAGGATAGCAAGGCAATTAAAGAGTTTGTTAAAAATAGCCTTCCCTTGGTACAGTAGAAGCAGCTCTTATTAGGACACATTGTTACATTCTGTAACCTTACAAAGAAACAACGTTATCAAATAAAATGACCTGGTTTACTTTAACATCAGCTAAATCTGTACCATCCACATGTTTAGGAATCAACCACACTGCATACTGTGTAGTAGTTTGTGGGTAATTATGCAATCTGATGCAGTCAGAAGTCAGGGAACTGTATCCTTACCCAAGACAGAATTACAATGTTGTTATCTGTTTATATAGAACAAAATGATCAAATAAATATTTCTAATCTTTCTCTGGAGACTAGAACAAATGCTGTGGGAGGCAAGTATACTATCTGATGTCAAATCTTTCAGATTATGGAATAATGCTGAGTTAAAGAATTTTTTTTAAACAAGGCCTGTTCACCATTAACAATTATTTGAAATATCAAACAGACAAATTTTTCCAATTCAATATTCATCCACTTCAGGGAGAGCCAGTGTAATAATGATAAATATATGATAAATGAATGGCAACAGTATGCAGGCTCTGGAGTTCACATCATTTTTGTAGTAAAAGGTCAGGAAAACTACCAAGGGGGCAATCTCTTGCAGCAACCTCAGAACTGTGGCTACAAATTCTTTTCATAGATAGCTGCAAAGTTCCTGAAACTTCTCAGTTAAGGGACAGATTTTCAAAGGCACAAATGACAGTTCAGATCCCAACTCTTATGGACTTTCAATGGGAGTTAGGAGACTGTCATTTTGTGCCACTGAAAATCTCCCCCTAAACTACTATGGCCAAATTCTTCTTTGCCCTATATATCTCACTGAAATCAACATGAAACTTACTAGCGCATCCCAGGATCGGATCTGCACTTTATGTGGAGCTGCCATTGCCCTTGCTGTCTGCCTCTACTGATCTCCCAGGGGAATGTGAGCTAGTGGTACCACATCGATTTCGACTGGAATCTTTTTAGGAGTTCTAGTGATTTGGGTCAGAGAAGAGTGTCTTACCTTTCAGCCAGGAGAAGCATAATAAGAATGGGCACTATTTATAGAAGAACGGAGACACATAGCTGCAATAAAAGGAAAAGAGAAATCTAAGTGTGTGACTCTCACTTTCCCGTGCCTAAAGGCAAGAAGACAGTAAGGCCTGGTCTACACTATGCGTTTAAACCGAATTTAGCAGCGTTAAACCGATTTAACCCTGCACCTGTCCACACAACGAAGCCCTTTATATCGATATAAAGGGCTCTTTAAACCAATTTCTGTACTCCTCCCCGACGAGAGGAGTAGTGCTGAAATTGTAGATTGCCAATCGGATTTAGGTTAGTTGCAGCAAATCGATGGTTATTGGCCGCCAGGCGGTATCCACGTGCACCTGTTGACCGCTCTGTAAGCAATCTGAACTCGGATGCACTGGCCAGGTAGACAGAAAGCCCGCAAACTTTTTGATGCATTTCCTGTTGCCCAGCGTGGATTCTCTGATCAGCACGGTGGCGATGCAGTCCAAATCCAAAAGGCTCCAGCATGGATCATAATGGGAGATACTAGATCTGATTGCTGTATGGGGGTCAATCTGTTCTACCACAGCTCCGTTACAGAAGACAAAATGAAAAGCATTTGAAAAATCTCAGGCATGATCAGAGTCCACAGCACAGTGCGTGTGACAAGCCATAACCGGTATAGCGAGAATTAAATGGACATCCATGGATGGGAGGGGAGGCGTACTGAGGACTCACAGCTATCCCACAGTCCCGCGTCTGCGACAAAATATTTGCATTCTGGCTGAGCTCCCAATGCCTGCAGGGTCAACACATTTGGGGTGGTGGTTCAGGGTTATCTCGTCAATTACCCCCTTCCCGTGAAAGAACAAGGGAAAAAAATCGTTTCTTGACTCTTTTTCATGTCACCCTATGTCTACTGCATGCGTGCTGGTAGATGCGGTGCTGCGCGGACTGAACAGAGCATCCCTCTCCTCCCTCCCCTTCCTCGGTGCAGACAATACAGTAAGAAAGACTGATATCGTCCTCGTCATCGATCCCATGAGCGCTCCTGGTGGTCACAAATAGAATGACTGCCAGTTATTCCGGTGATTGGTACAGAATGGCTGGTCAACCGTCCTATCATAGCAACTGGCGGCTGAGCTCCATCAGCCCCCTCCCGCCCCTTTCATATCTAAAGAACAGTCTGTACTGCCTGGACATCATAGCAGTGATGCTGGCTCCTCTTCCCTCCCCGCCATTTGATGTCCTGCCTGACTATCATAGTAGCTGGGAGCTGCATCGCCCCTCATTTTATCTCACAAAAACTCAGTGTTTCTTAATTCCTGCATGCTTTATTATTCATCACCAAATGGGGGACACTGCCACAGTAGCCAGGCAGGAGAAGGGAAGAACCAGTTGGGGTGTTACAGAAGGCACCCCCGTGAATGGATGCAGCTCATCATTTTCTGCAGGATCTGCACTGGGAGCAGCTGTGCTCTCTGGTTCTCTGATACACTGGATCTCTATTACACTGCCCCACATTCTAGCAGGACTGATTCTATTTTAATAAAACATAAAGGAGAGAATGACCCGGGAGTGCATTCCCATTTTTGTCTTTGCGTCCCTGGCCAACCTCAGGAAGGCCAGCCAGGAGCACCCATGACAGCAGCAGATGGTACAGACGACTGATAACATCTCTGCTATCTTGCAGGGCAAATGATGTGCTGTGTGTAGCGCTGCAGTACCGCCTCTGTCAGTGGCATCCAGTACATATACGATGACAGTGACAAAAGGCAAAAACAGGCTCCATGGTTGCCATGCTGTGGCGTCTGCCAGGGCAATCCAGGGAAAAAGGGCGCAAAATGATTGTCTGCCGTTGCTTTCACGAAGGAAGGAATGAGTGACGACATTTACCCAGAACCACCCGCAACACTGTTTTTGCACCATCATGCATTGGGATCTCATCCTAGAATTCCAGTGGGTGGGGGAGACTGCAGGAACTAGGGGATAGCTACAGGATAGCTACCCACAGTGCAACACTCCAGAAATCGACGCTAGCTTCGGTACATGGATGCACACCGCCGAATTATTGTGCTTTCTGTGGCCGTGTGCACTCGACTTTATACAATCTGTTTTACAAAACCGGTTTATGTAAAATCAGAATAATCCTGTAGTGCAGACGTACCCTAAGTCACTAAAGCTTAGAGCTCACTTGGTGTAGTATATTATCATGCAAACATACTCAAATACAGCCAGCCTCTGACCAGCCTTTCTTGGAAGTGCATATGGAGGGAGGTGGAATATAAGGAGTTCCCCCACTATGTCATACAGCCCTGCACAGGATGGCTAGCCAAAATCCCACTGAGGAGTGCAGCCCCTATCACTCATATAGGCAACTGTTGTTTGAGAGGTTGTGGGGAAGGAAGGGGTCGTGACCTCTGTTCCTTTCACACTAACCACCAGAATTGACTGTGCTTGGAGTGCAGAGTATACTACTTCCCCTTAAGGGCAGCAGAGCTACCACTCTGTGTGCACGCTCAAGGAGTTCACAGGAGGAATTCTGGCTGATTCCAAATATAGAAGTCAGAGAGTTCACATGCATTCTGAGATACAGCAGTCAGAGAGTTCATGTACATTTACAGATTTTTGTCAAAATAAACCTCTGACCCATACAGGTGTTTCTGTATTCTGTGGAATCTGGCACAACTTCATGGTGTTGTAAAATATATATAAAACAATCCAACTTCAGGTCATCAAGGGAACTAACAGGTAGGAGCTGCTTTTCCTGATACTGTAGAGTATTTCATATTGCCCACATCTAAAATATCATATTCAGAAATAAATTCTACGCCACAATCAGAAAAATGTAATTACTTGATATATATGGAAATAAACACTCCGGGTTTACAGACTCTTGAAAAGGAGCCATGCTCAAATTATGAATATCTGGAATTACAGGGCCAGGCTACTTTTGCACCATTCCAGCAATACAGAGCAGCTGCCTAGCTAGCTTAACCATTCTCCTCTGGAGGATTTCCCTTATGTAAGGAGAGTCCCCGGGTGATATAGTGCCAGCAGAATGGTTCCACGTTACAAGCTGCACTGAGCACTGATGGGCCAACTGCCAGCATCTGGCTCATTATGGGTACTTGTGAACTGTTTACTTCAATCCACTTTGAAAAACATCATTTCTAGTCCAGTGTGTCTTTTTATCAGGTTTTCTGGGAATATCAACATGTAACTTGTTCTGCAGCCTCCTCCCTGCAGCAGGAGACATGTGGGCCATTGTGTTGCATGTCAGATTGCTTGGTTGTTCTTGAAGAAACCTGATAAAATATTTCCTTCTAGGTCCGCAGTTTGCAAACTGTCTTTCAAACTTGATTACAATGGTTTCTTTCCCCAGTGGCCTGAGGATAATAAATGGAAGAATGTCTGTACTTAATATTTCTCTCCTTCAGAAAGCCTTCATATTTCTTGGATGGGAACTGAGGTCTGTTGTCAGACTGTCTCATCCATTTTCTTCACAAGTGAAAATGAACAAGGACTGTTATGAATATAAGCTGAGACTTTAACTCTCGGGGCCTAAGTCACCACTTTCCTGACACTAGTGCAAAATGACTGCAAAAAGGGTGAAAAATACCACTCTGTTTATCCAGTAACATTTTACACCTCATTGCATGGGAGCAAATGGCTGTGCAGAGAAGTGATGAATCAGGCACAAGCCTGGCCACGTATTTGCTGAAGTAACCAATTAATACACTAATGGCTCCTAATCACAACTGCCCTTTAGGATCACACAAATCCACACAGCCCTGAAAATCACCTGTCATTAGCTGGTGTTCTCCCATCCCACCAGTGAGTGTGGTTCCAACACACACAAACTAATGGAAAAACCACAGAATTCTTCCTTTTCCTGGGTTTAATCTTCTCCATATCAAAGTTCTCCCCTTTCCAGGGTACAGCAATGCAAACCACTATCTACTTGGGTTTTCCACCACCACCAGCCATACTCTTGTTCATCCTGTTTTCTTTTAGGGGCAACTAGGCCCTGTAATTGAAACAGCTCTGGCTATATTGCTGTGCCAGCTACTTAACCCTGCTGGTCCGATTCTCTGATCTACAGACCTGGCAAGAAACTTAGGTCATGGACCTTGGTCCTACCTGGGCAACCATGACCATGGGGGTCCTGGCATCAGGATAGGCAGTGTCCCATCAGTGAAAGAATCCTCCACTGGTGTAGGAGCTGTGGCTACAACACCTCCTATGCCATCTTCTTTTCAGGAACCCCACCCTCCCACCACCGTCATGTAAGAAAAAGGGTACATAGCTAGATTGTCCTTGCCCCCTGACTATCCCCAGCTGCAGAATGGCCTTGGCAGACTGTTGACAGTTGGTTTAGTTTAGCTGGCTTTAATATGGCTTTAATTTGCACTAGGAGACCAGCCTGACAGTTGAGGATTGGGGGACTGAACAGGTGAAAGCCACCTTTGTCCATGCCTCTCCAGTCTTATAACAAACACTGCTCATCTGGACTGTAGAATCTGGGCCAATGTCTTTGCCCCAAAGTGCACCAGTAGAATCCAGTGGGGTTACCTGTGTGAGGAAATACCTTCTCATGTAAGTAAGGACTTGCAGCATCAGTCCTTGAATTATATGATAATGATAAAGAAATCAGTGCAGGTCTATCTACGTACACACACACACACAAGCGCACACACATACACACAGAGTTTAATGGCATAGTCTAAATAGTTTCAAACATCTTTTTTGCAGATCTGAGAGCCATCAATTATCTTTGATTTAATGATTGTCTGTCACTGCCATAACAGTATGTTATGCCTGTAATTGACTATGTTGCCATTAATTATTGAAATGCTAGATTATCTCCATTTAGTTAACAGGAGAAGACACTTTTCTGGTCTGTATTAAGGATGAGCTGAGCACTATGAGACCTTTACAGACTTAGTCATATTCTCTTTACAAAGAGAAAGGAATGTTTCAACTTTGGTATGTACCAGTTGCAAGCCATGCACCTAATACTTCTGTATATATTTCACCAATGCAACTAATTCTATTTTTATCAATCATGAATACAAAACACAGTCCTATGTCTTGGCTGGTAGAGGACAAATTACTTAGAGTCTAATATGTGTATTTGTGTTAACATTTTTCCAAAAGCTTTTTAAACACCCAAGGAAATCAATTTTGGGGTTAAAACAACATAGGATCCAATCTTCTCATGGTATTTCAGTTCATGTATCATGGAAATATAATGAGGATACTAGTTCCTGTGTTTTTTGCACTCATAAATGACTCTCTAAGACCTTATAAATGCCTGGTAAGAAGCAAATATGAATACCACGCTTTACCAGAATGCTGTTGCTCCTGTGAACTAGAATGCACAGCCCTATGTTTTGTGATGATTTGATCCAAGAGTGAATTCAAGCAAAATCAGACCCACTAGGGGTAAAAATAGCTTTGTTTAGATTGTATTTTCATATATTTCATCATATTTCTGCCACCTATAATTTACCGTTAACAGAGAGGCTTTAATAAGTACCCTATGTCTGCATAAACTTAAATAGTATGGAACTCCAATGACTAGAAATTCATTCATTTACAGAAACTAATCAGAACTGTTGAACAAACCATTTTCCACAGAGCTGAAGAAAAATTCAGTGAAAGGTTTTAAAGCCTCACACAAGCCTCACCCAACCAGCTTTTTGGAAACCCTCCCATTTATTACTGAACAAAATGAAAATGTTTTTGTTTGAAAATGGATGCCTCAAAAAGGGGACAATTCCTGCTTACCTTTCTTAAAGGACTAATCCACTGAAGCTACTGTGCATAATTTTTCTCCCACTTCCACCAGTGCAATTCCATTCTTTTCATGGAGTTACTTCATGGACTGAAAGAAGAATCACATAGGTTAGTTCCGATTCAGAGGTGATGTGCAAAGTGGTTTAAATTAGACTTCTTACATTAACATGGATTCCTCTAGATCTACTTCCTTGAGTTGGTCAACATTTTTTCGCAAAACATTTTTTTAATAACATTTTAAAATTGTAACGGCAAATTTTCATTTTGGTCACAATTTTCCAGTTTTGTTTGTTAACAACCAGAAATCATAATGCAACAATTTATCATAAACATTGTCAATTTTTCATTCAAATATCGGTTGTTTTTTGGGGGGGGCATTCTTGGTAAAAAATTAAGGGCTTGTTTTTTGAAAACTAAGCTTTGTTTTTAACTGAAAAATGCTTCCAGAAGCAAACAGTGTTTCAGTTTTTCATTTAATGTTTTCATTAGAAAATATCCACAATCAGTTTATAAAAAGAAGAAAAATGATTGAAAGCATCCTGCAAAAACATAATTGGCATTTTAGACCACTTACAATAATATTCTAATGTGTATGTGAGTGAGATAGAGAATCTAGATTGTATAACACTCATTGAAGGTATTGGAAGAAGATGTACATTTCACCAACTTGGGCCCGCCCTGGACTTAGACTCCCTTCTGAATATGGAGCAATGGAATCTCTTTTATAAGGAAAAAGAGCACAGTCTGAGCCAAGGGAAATTACTGCCAAGTATTAGAGGGGCAGCCGTGGTAGTCTATGTCCACAAAAACAACAAGGAATGAGGTGGCACCTTAAAGACTAACAGTTCTATTTGGGCATAAGCGTGTGCGAGTAAAAACCCCACTTCTTCAGATGACTTCTGTTATTTATAGAAGTCAGCAGAATAATTTCAGATCAGCAAACCTAGCAGTAATGGCTGACTGCATTACACAACTAAATTCCTATCGTCCCATTTTACTTTTTGAAAGCCATGGAATACAGTTACATTGAATCATTGTTAGCACTTCTTCTCTTCAGAATCTGTCTAATAATGGCAATCTTTCAGGTACCCATGTTTCAAAAGGGGTTTGTTTGTAGCCTTGTCTACTTATAATAGTCAGTTGTTTTGAGGTAAAAGTAAATCTGGATAATAAAGACAGCATTGTAGATTTTTCTTACGTAAATCAATAGTAAGAGTGGCAGAAAGGTAAATATTAGTTAAGGGACCTCTTTGGCAATAAAGCAAGCATTTGCTCGATCACATACATATATTAACTACAAACAATGGGAATGAAATGGTAAGGTTGCACAGTTAAATGAGAAAATGTCATGCAAAAAGAAAATGAAGAAATCAGCATTTTATTAAATGCATTTTACTTTGGAAAAGAGTAATATATTGTATTATACTTCACCTTTTATCAGAAAATAGAAAGTAATACACCTGTGTCGCCTGGCTGACATAACACTGCTGTTAATATTTCACATTTCTGACTTTGTGTCTTTAACCTTGTGACTTTAACACTGCCCCAATCCCATTTTTGCATTTAGTTGCATGCCTAACTCATTTGCACATTTGCAGAATTGAGACCAGGCATAACATGATAGATTTTTGAAAAGTGCTTTGATGTTGTTCTCTCTCCACTCTTAGCTTTCTTTTGACTGTAAGGGTGGAATGATGGGCCAGGTAGAAGTCAGTGAGTGGGGCAAGGTTGCTATTGACTTCAACAGAGTTAGGATTTCACCCTTAGATCAAGGCAGAGACTATGTCTTCCTAGAAGTTGGTACAGAACTTCAGTTATTTGGGGTACAAAATGTAAGCAGTTATAATAGAGACAGGAAAGGGGAAAGAGTTCCTGACCTGAAGTCTGGCTATTACTGGATAGGCGCCAATAGATGTATTTAAAAAATGTTAAGATATAAATAAACTAAGTATTTCACACTCGATATTTTTGGTGAGCATTTTTCAATGTTTATAGAAGTTTTCCTCCTTTATTCCCCCAGTCTAAGAGGCATAGCAATGACCTTCTCTGTGGAATAGCCAAAAAAAGCTGTACAATGCTCCTTCTGGTCCTGGATCACTAATAATGTTACTCTGTCGATCAGCCAGTGGAGGGTGTCACGTCATTCAAAAGCAGTGCAAGCTCAGCAAAAATGAGGTTGGGACCCAAAACTGTATCCTCATATGGTGATGGTGCATTATTCTGCCACCAGGACATGAGGCCAGCCTTTACGTGACATACAAGTCAGTGTTATTTACCCAGGAGAGATATTCACCACAGCAGCCAATGCATCAATTAACATGCACCTAAAATGTATAATTCTATGTTTAGTTCTTGGAATCCACATAATCCACATTTTTATTTAAGAAAAAAAATTGAAATCCAAGGAACAGCAAGTGGTCTCTTTAAAAAAATTACTACATTGTTCTAAATCCATGGAAGAACATTTGTCGTGTTCTAGTTTCTCTGGCTCATTAAGCCTAGAAATCTGATAACAGTCTTAACACCACAGGATAATGTTAAATTTTAAATAGGAACAAAAAGCATGCGCAGGAATATATTAACCTGTTATGTCCCCAAAATAAATACACATACTTGCACTGAATGGGCATTTGCAAAAGATATTGGGGAGATGTGTAAGGCACAAATAGACTAATACATAAACATATGGACATGGCCCAAATGTTGATAATGGATAGGAAAGACTCTCATCCATTGTATATACAAAATAACCACCATCATCAGAACCAGTTTTCTTTCTGACATTGTTGTTCACATTTTCAGGCTGAGAGGCAGAGACTACAGCTGCAAGTAATGTTAAAGGGTTTCGAAGACTATAAATTCACATGCCACTGCCCTGGGCATCATACATAGAGAATAGCAATGGTATGATTCTTTCTTAAAAACAAACAACAGAAGCAGTCACAGGATGCTATTTCCAACCATACTCATATGGCTGCAGCAATGTGAGGTGCCCCCAAGGTGCATGGATTGGTTCCTGAGCTGCAGTTACTATGGTGCGGTGTGCAGTTACTGGTGAGAATATGTTTCAGGTTGGCAGGTTGTCTGTGGGCGAGGACTGGCCTGCCACCCAAGGCTTGTGAAAGTGTAGGATCATTGTCCAGGATGTGTTGTAGATCCCTGAGATGCGATGGAGGGATTTTAGCTGGGGTCTGTATGTGATGGCCAGTGGAGTCCTGTTGGTTTCTTTCTTGGGTTTGTCTTGCAGTAGGAGGCTTCTGGTACACATGTACCAGAAGATGTGTACCCAGAGACGTGTATCCAGAGCCTCCTACTGCAAGACAAACCCAAGAAAGAAACCAACAGTACTCCACTGGCCATCACATACAGTCCACAGCGAAAACCCCTCCAACGCATCATCAGGGATCTAAAACCCATCCTGGACAATGATCCACACTTTCACAGGTCTTGGGTGGCAGGCCAGTCCTCGCACACAGACAGCCTGCCAACCTGAAACATATTCTCACCAGTAACTGCACACCGCACCATAGTAACTCCAGCTCAGGAACCAATCCATGCAACAAACCTCGATGCCAACTCTGCCCACATATCTACACCAGCGACACCATCACAGGACCTAACCAGATCAGCCACACCATCATTGGTTCATTCACCTGCACGTCCACCAATGTAATATACGCCATCATATGCCAGCAATGCCCCTCTGCTATGTACATGGGCCAAACTGGACAGTCACTATGGAAAAGGATAAATGGACACAAATCAGATATTAGAATGGCAATATACAAAACCTGTAGGAGAACACTTCAACCTCCCCGGCACCCCAATAGCAGATCTTAAGCTGGCCTACCGCAGCGAAAAAACTTCAGGACCAGACTTCAAAGAGAAACTGCTGAGCTTCAGTTCATCTGCAAATTTGATACCATCAGCTCAGGATTAAACAAAGACTGTGAATGGCTTGCCAACTCCAAAACCAGTTTCTCTCCCTTGGTTTTCACACTTCAACTGCTAGAACAGGGCCTCATCCTCCCTGACTGAACTAACCTCGTTATCTCTAGCTTGCTTCTTGTTGCATATATATATATATATATAAAAAGTAAATGCCCTGTTCTCCAAGGAACCATCCAAGGTGTACTCCCAACTCAGTGCAACAACACAACAACAGCAGAGCCACCAGCAGCAGAAACTGAACAGTACTGGAAGAACATATGGGAGAAAGAGAAGACTCATAACACCAGTGCAAAGTGGCTGCAGGACCTGAGAACAGAGCACAGCAATCTCCCAAACAGAAACCAGTCACCATCACAGTAGAAGACATCCAGCAGCGGGTCAAAAACATGAAGAGCTGGACAGCACCTGGACCAGACATGATCCACACCTACTGGCTAAAGAAATTAACAGCAGTGCATGAACGCCTAGCAGCACAGATGAACAGCTGCTAGCAGCAGGCTCCCACCCAAACTGGCTAACACAAGGAAGGACAGTGCTGATCATGAAAGACCCTGCAAGGGGACAGAACCGGCCAACTACCGGCCAATAACCTGCCTCCCACAACATGGAAAGTCTTATCAGGATCATAGCTGCCAAGCTACAGGACCACATGGGCAGTACATGAGCACAGCTCAGAAGGGCATTGGGAACAACACCAGAGGCTCAAAACCACAGTTGCTCATAGATAGAGCAGTCGCCCAAGACTCAAGGTCTAGACAGACCAATCTGAGCACAGCCTGGATTGACTATAGGAAAGCCTATGACTCAATGCCGCACACGTGGATCTGTGAATGTCTGGCGCTATACAAAGTCAACAGGACACTAAGGACTTCCTCAAGAACTCAATGGGACTATGGAAGACAACACTAGAAGTCAACTCAAGGCAACTTGCACAAGTGGCCATCAAGTGCGGCATATACCAAGGTGATGCACTGTCCCCGCTGCTATTCTGCATAGGCTTAAACCCCTCAGCCAGATAATCACAAGGACTGGATACGGGTACAGGTTCAGGAGTGGAACTACCATCAGCCACCTCTCTACATGGATGACATCAAGCTGTATGCTAAGAATGAACGAGACATCGACTCGCTAATCCACCTGACGCGGATCTACAGTGAGGATATCGGGATGTCATCGGACTGGAGAAGTGTGGCCGGATGGTAGTGAAGAGAGGGAGGTAGTCAAGACTGATGGGGTGGAACTACCAGCGGGCCACATAGAAGACATACAGACCAGCTACAAGTACCTTGGCGTCCCGCAGTCACATGGAAACCACGATGAGGAAGCAAGGAAGACAGCAACATCCAAGTATCACCAAGGATAAGACAGGTCCTGAAGAGCCAGCTCAGTGGGAAGAACAAGATCCACGCCATCAACGGATATGCCCTGCCGGTCATCAGATACCCTGCCGGTATAGTGAGCTGGCCAAAGGAGACATGGAGGTGCCGATGTGAAAACCCGGAAACTCCTCACAATGCACGGAGGTTTCCACCCCAAGTCCAACACCCAGAGACTGTATACCAGCCGGAAAGAAGGCGGGCGGGGCTTGGTGAGCGTCAAGGCCACTATCCTGGATGAAACCGGAACATCCAGGAGTACATCAGTAAGATGGCCCCCAAAGATGAGCTGCTGAGAGAATGCCTGAGGCAGCAGCAGACATGGGAGGAAGACCAAGCAGAAGAAGTGCCATGCAAGACAAGACCCTTCATGGGATGTACCATCGACAGATAGCTGAGGTGGCTGACATTGGGAAATCCTACCAGTGGCTGGAAAGGGCTGGACTAAAAGACAACACTGAGGCACTGATCATAGCAGCACAGGAACAGGCACTGAGCACCAGATCCATTGAAGCAGGGGTCTACCACACTAGAGAGGACCCAAGGTGCAGACTGTGCAGAGAGGCCTCAGAGACAGTCCAACATATAGTGGCAGGATGTAAGATGCAGGCAGGAACAGCATACACTGAACGGCACAACCAAGTGGCTGGCATTGTGTACAGGAACATCTGCACAGCGTATGGGCTAGACCCTCCCAAGACCAGATGGGAGATTCCGCAGAAGGTTGTGGAGAATAGCAGGGTAAGTTCTGTGGGACTTCCAGATCCAGACGGACAGGCAGGTACTTGGCCAATCAACCAGACATCGTGGTAATAGACAAGGAGCAGAAGACAGCGGTGGTGATAGATATAGCAGTGCCAAGTGACAGCAACATCAGGAAGAAGGAATATGAGAAGCTGGAGAAGTACCAGGGCCTGAAAGAGGAACTAGAAAGGATGTGGAAAGTGAAGGCCAAAGTGGTCCCAGTGGTGGTAGGAGCACTCGGGGCTGTGACTCCAAGCTGGGTGAGTGGCTCCAACAGATCCCAGGAACAACATCAGAGCTCCCTGTCCAGAAGAGTGCAGTGCTAGGAACAGCTAAGATACTGCGCAGAACCCTCAAACTCCCAGGCCTCTGGTAGAGACCCGAGGTTGAGGAAAGACACATACCACCATAGGGGTGAGAGGGGAATTTTTTTTTATATATATACACACCAACACCTGCCCCCGGAAATTTCCACTACATGCATCTGACGAAGTAGGTATTCACCCACGAAAGCTCATGCTCCAAAACATCTGTTAGTCTACAAGGTGCCACAGGATTCTTTGCTGCTTTTACAGATCCAGACTAACACGGCTGCCCCTCTGATACATGAACTAGAACACAGTCCTACTATTCTAAAAATATATGGGGCTAGGTAGTAGCTTTAACCCTAGCCCTGAGCAGGCAAGACCATAGGAAGAAAGGCAGTGTCTCAGATACCTACGGCATAATTTAGTTTATACACTAAAACACCTAAATTGCATCCAGAACCAAATAGGAAGTTAGCACAGCTAGCAAAGGGCTCTTGTATTATGTACCCTCCAGCTAACACAACTCAAGAGGTGAGCATTTGCATGCTTTATGAACAGTTGTTTCCCAGCAGTCACAAAGGCATGGGCCATAGGATCTGAAAGAAAAGGTCATAAATGCATAGCTAACTACAGACAGAAAGAGGCACTCTCGATCATCAGTGCCACTTGGGATTCCAGAAGAAGTAAAGTCATCCCAAACTGAGAACCACTTTGGTAGGAAGTGGACAAACACTTGAATACTGGGGGTGCAGAAACCATCACCTCAAGATCCTTCCTCACTCAACTACAATAACCTCCATGCTGTCCAGACTAAGCATTAGCCATCTGGCTGTCATCCAAACCCCAATTTCAGCTAGGCACTGAAAAAGCAAAGATATCTCATTATTTGGACTTGATGAAATTGAAATCTAGAGCTGAGTACCATCCTTACACTAATGGAACTGCAGTCCAAATCCCTTCACAATTTCCACACACACATAAGGAGCAGGAGACGGTAGCAAAACAGAGCTTCCTGGAACCATGCTTCAGAGATCATATAGCAGAGATGAGCAATTACTCAAAACTGCCCCCATGCAACCTCTGCATGCAGCAAGGAAAGAACAAAGCTGCTGCTGAATGATATGATCCCTCCCAGGGTCTATAGATGAGTTGATAAAACCTAGTAGTTGACACTATATAAGGTTGCTGGCAGATACAAAAGAATCAGCATGGACACCACACTATTTTCCTTTGCTAGGAAGAGGCTATCATGCAATGAGACTAATGCAGTTATTTGCTATGCTATACTCAGGCCAGGTCTACACTGCGACTTTAAATCGGTTTAATGGCCGATATACCGATTTAACGCTGTATCCGTTCACACGACGTCGTCATTAATATCGAGTTAAACGGCTCCTTAAATCGATTTCGGAACTCCTCCCAGACGAGAGGAGTAGCGCTAAATTCGAAAGTGATACTCGGTATTAGGTTCGTTGGACGGAAATCACATTAGTGCCTCCTAGAAGGTATCTCCAACAGTGCAGCCAATGACCGCTCGGTCCGCAATCCTGAACTCGGATGCGGAATGCCACTAAACAGAAAGCCCCGGAACCTTTAGAATGACATTCTCTGCTTTCACTTGTGTCCAGCTCTGATCAGCACTGTGGCGATGCAGTTCCAAATGCCCAAAAGTTAGCTCTGCATTGAACCTTACGGGAGATACTAGAATCTGATCGCCTGTATGGTGAGACAAATCTGTTTTATCAGAGCTCAGTTAAGAAACAGGAAATGCCAAAGCTTTGAAAATAAACTCCAGGATCACCAGCGGTGCGTGACAACCCGTAACGGGAAGCCAGAGACTCAAACGGTTGCTCATGGGAGGGAGGAGGTGAGTGGGTAAATGAGGACTACAGCTACCAGTCTCCACAGCAGTCTCTCTGAAAGCTATTTTGCATCTTGGCTGAGCGCCCAAATGTCTGTAGCTTAATACACGGTGTCTTGCGTGGTTCACGGAACAGCTCGTCCAAGTCTCTTCCCCCTCCCGGCACGTGAAAGAGAGTAAAATTAATAATTCCTTGAGTACTGTAAATGTCACCCTCTGTGTATGAATGCTGCTGGCAGAGATACGCGAGGTGTTGACAAGCGGTCAGGATACCGTTGTGATCTCAGTGTGTCCATGATGCCTGTGCTATGGCGTTTGCTCAATGCACTCTACGAAAAAGGCGCCAAAGGGTTGTCTGCTGCCTTCACAAAGGGAGGGGTGAGGCTGTACCCAGCACCACCCAGGGAAATGTTTTCTGCCCCATCAGGCACTGTGCTCTCAACACGGAAGTGGGAACTATGGGATAGCTGAGGAACAGCTACCCACAGTGCACCGCTCCTGAAATCGATGGTAGCTTTGGACCATGGACGTAAACAATCGATTTCGTGATCCCACTGTGGACGCGCTAAACCGATTTTATTAGATCTGTTTTGTAATATCGGTTTAAGCTAATTCGAAATAATCGTGCAGTGTAGACGTACCCTCAGGGGAGCTGGCTGGGGTAAGGATATCTCAGGATTTCAGATGGCAACTTGTCACAAGTTTCTCAATAATCTTCCCTGGAAAAGGGAAAGTTGCGTTCCAGAAAGGGGAAGAGGCTGGAGCTTCCCCTAAACCTGGAAGATTTCCACCATACTGAGGGAGTATGCATGGGGGGATGACCCTGCAAATCAGATCATCACAGTAAGAGGTCACTGGCATGAGGAGGAGTGGGTCTAGGGGAGCTGGTAGGCTTTTGGAGGTCTAGTTTAGCTGTTGTGTTGGTTTTCAAGAAGGGAAGAAGTTAGGGACTAATAGGTTTGAACAAAAAATTTCATTTTGTTTTGAGGGTTTCTTTAACCTGCTGTAAAACGTGAAATGAAAAGGCATTTCAAATTAAAAAATCAAAACTTTTCATTTAGAAAATATTGCGTGGTCAACTCTGGCCTCTGATAGGCCTGTGATGCCATTCTTGTCTGCCCACTTGTTGAATGTTCAAATAAGCATGACAGAGGATGGATCACTTGATGATTACCTGTTCTGTTCATCAGGGCCAGCTTTAGGATGTGCGGTGCCTGATTTGAAAGAGCTGCCTCTGAAATGTCGCCAAAGACAGCAGCAGCGATTGAGCTGCTGCTGAAGATAAAGGTGGCAATTTGGTAGTAGCTCAATCAGTTGCTGCTGTTTCTAGTGGCACTTCAGTGAAGGGTGTGGAGCCCCTCTTCCAGACACTGCAGGGCCCTCTTAGTCACAGGGCCTCATTCCCAAGAATCGGTGGAATCGCCCTAAAGCTGGCCCTGCAGTTATTCCCTCTGAAAAACCTGGCACTGGCCACTGTCGGTAGACAGGATACTGTTAGATGGACCTTTGATCTGACCCAGTATGGCCGCTCTTATGTTCAAGCACCTGCTTGCTTCTGCTGCCTTCATGTTTGGGACAAACTCCTTATAAACATTCACAAACTGAACTCATTATCCTCTTTCAAATCCCTACTTAACACTCTCCTTTGCAGTGATGCCCACAAAAAACTTGACAGCGGTTAGGCTGCTGTTGTGTTGAGACTACTGCCAATCATGCCAACTAGTATTGTCTCATTGTTTCCTTCCATTCCCTTATCTGTATCCATCTGTCGTCTCTTGTCTTAGGCCACGTCTAGACTATGCGCCGTATCGGCGCGTTAAAATCGATTGCTCAGGGATCGATATATCGCGCCTAATCTAGACGGGATATATCAATCCCTGAGCACGCTTATATCGATTCCAGAACTCCACCAACCCCAACGGAGTTCCGGAATCAACATGGCGAGCCGCGGACATCGATCCCGCACGGTGAGGACGGGTGAGTAAATCGATTTTAGATATTCGACTTCAGCTACGTTATTCACGTAGCTGAAATTGCGTATCTAAAATCGATTTTACCCCGTAGTGTAGACCAGCCCTTATACTTAGATTGTCAGCTTTTTGAGGCAAGGAATGCCTTTTTGCTCTGTGTTTGTACAGCCCCTAACACAATGGGGGCCTGATCCACGGCTGAGTCTTTTAGGTATTATGATAATACAAGCAATTCATCATAATATTAAGTTTTAATTTTTACAAACAAAAAATTTGTTTTTTTCCCCCAACCAAAACAAATTCAACCCAAATTCATGAAATTTCTCAGTCAACCCAAATCTGCATTTTTTTGGAGGAAAAGATTTTAGCCACAAAATTGTGCCCAGCTCTCTTAGATGACTGTTGGAAATCAAGAGTGCAGTCACAAGATAGACCATGGAGACGTACCAGGTCATGGTGAGGAATGGGACCTGCTGAGGTTTCCCATCTTAGAAAATTAGGAGGCTATGCACCCAGTCTTCTGAATACTTATCAGATCAAACTTCTGACTCTTAGAAAGCTCAGGCTGTTTTAAGGTGTACCAGGGGACCGGCTGAGCATGGAACAGTCCAGGGTCAAGAACTGCAATGGGCACCTTTACACTCTCCCTTCTTTAGCTGTGGCAAGTGCTCCTGGCCATAGTTGAGAAAATCTGTTAAAGCCCTTTATAGAAAGACAAGTTTGCTGTACTCTATAAACTGGGTACAGTGGGGAGAGAAAAGGACATAAGTAACTTCTTAAAGTTCTGTTCCCCCAGTCAGCATTTGGCAGACCTTCCTAGGGGCTACTCTCTTTCTCAGGTTACTGTGGCAAGGGAACCAATAATTCAGCTGCTACTTGATATCCTGACAAAGAATGCAGATAAAATCACCAGCAATGGAGGGGAGCATATCTCAGCTCCAAAAGGCAGCAGGCCACCTTGAGGAACAATGCTTTACAGAGCTCCCAACAGAGAGGTCTGGCTCCCCACCACTCCTAGTTTTGAGCTCTGCCTTAAAGGCACAATAAAAGCCGTAAACTAGACAGTTCCAACAAGAAACCAAGCATGAAGCTACAGCGGGGACGAATTTGGCTCGACATAACTTGACTGAACTGAGCAGATGGGCAATGAGTGAATATTAGTATCCAACGCACTAAGAAGGCTGCCTCAGAAAACTTTCTTTGGTGTCCCAGGACACCCATAGCACATGCAGTATTTTCCCAAGTGTTTCACTTGGTCTTAAAATGATGACTGACAGGGCTTGAGGTTGAAGTTCTGTGTGAATATCAAACACAAGGCTTTACTCCAAGTTTCCGGAATGTTTTGTCATAGGCCTGGTCTACACTACGCATTTATACCAAATTTAGCAGAATTAAACCAATTTAACCCTGCACCCGTCCACACAACGAAGCCCTTTATATCGATATAAAGGGCTCTTTAAACCGGTTTCTGTACTCCTCCCTGATGAGGGGAGTAGCGCTAAAATCGGTATTGCCATGTCAGATTAGGGTTAGTGTGGCCACAAATCGATGGTATTGGCCTCCGGGCGGTATCCCACAGTGCACCATTGTG
>NC_133770.1:255095032-255160069 GCF_003597395.2 Chelonoidis abingdonii | reverse complement strand
GGAGGAAGGATTGAGTGACAACATTTATCCAGAATCACCCACAACAATGATTTTGCTCCATCATGCATTGTGATCTTAACCCAGAATTCCAATGGGCAGGGGAGACTATGGGAACTATGAGATAGCTACAGGATAGCTACCCACAATGCAATGCTCTGGAAATCGACACTAGCTTCGGTACATGGACGCACACCGCCAAATTAATGTGCTCAGTGTGGCCGCGTGCACTTGATTTTATACAATCTGTTTTAAAAAAACAGTTTATGTAAAATCGGAATAATCCCATAGCGTAGACATACCCATAGAGAGCACTGGAAAATGCTCAATCACTAGTGACCTAAGTCTTGAGGTCACTAATAGGGGTTACGCAGGATG
The DNA here is from genome assembly GCF_003597395.2 of Chelonoidis abingdonii. Lineage (NCBI taxonomy): Eukaryota > Metazoa > Chordata > Testudines > Testudinidae > Chelonoidis > Chelonoidis abingdonii. Next base: position 255,159,694 of record NC_133770.1, on the reverse strand, counting down.
TAAACAGTTGGGAAAAACATTTCTTGTACAATTCTGAGTCAGCCCTATTTTAAATATTGCATATACTGTCTACTGATTCAGTTGTTATGCCTGCCCCTCATCAGACTAATCTCTCGAATTCCACAAGACAGAATTGGATGATGGTGATGGGGCAGAAGAGAATCCTTGCATTTACTTATTAACACAGATCCACAGGACCCTGCAGCGCCTTTTGGGAAATTTTACTGTGGTTACTGCAAATGCCCCCACTCTGCCATTGACCATTTGACCTCACTTGATCCCCAAAATAAAAAAAAATCACTCCTTGATGATGGCCCACATGCTGTATTGATCACAAAATCAAAGGTAGAGACACTTTGAGAAGGTGCAATTACATACAGGCAATTCAGCAGATTTAATGCTTGTCTTTGTGCTTTCTTCATTGAAGTAACCAGTTGTGCCTGCAAGAACTTTGCTACTGGGGGATCCAGTTCTGCACTATTCACAGTTTCTGGGCACGAAGAACGAGCTGATTGAAGAGGATGCACTAGTATTATTCTTTGCGGAACAATTTGCTATATAGCTGCCTTTTAAAGAGGAGGAAAATAAATTTTCATAAGAGTTCTAGGGTTTCCAATTGATAAAGAGTCAAGAAATCCCTTCTCATGCCTAGGTAGAAGCCAGGATGAATAACTGAAGAAGCAGTAATTACTGAATACTACCAAACTGAGATCTTCTGGAATTATTTATCTCAGATGACTTTGTTACGGGGCTTGAAGTGCAATACAGACCAGTCAAGGACTGTGTCACCATTTGCCCTGTAACCCTGGGTACCTCACAATGCTTTGTTGCTGTAGCTCCAAACGTCGGATGTTATGCCTACAAGCATGCAGTCACATCCTCTGTGTGTGCTAGATAGCCCTGGTTCAGCAGCTCTGGCCCCAAAAGCCTGTCCACAGCCCGTCCACAGCCCCACTTAGGCAGCAAGGTGATCCCAACATACTCCCAGTTCTGAATTTTCCCAAATTCATGTGTACTGTAATGTCTAGCCGTTTCCTAGACAGTTCAGAGAAATGATAAGGTCTGTTTTTCTCTAAAGGAAAAAAATAGCATAGAATAATTTATTAACTTTAATTAATTTAACACCTTTCCCTTTAAACACAGCACAGGATATTGGTTAAATGATGCCATGTAAGAGGTATAATGTTAGAAAGCGCTATGAGTAAAACTAAAGCAAACACACACATCTAGAATTCAAAAGCTTAGCAAGGTACTATCTTTTCTAAGCAGGTTTCTCACTTATATTCAGTTTCCAGAGACATTGATCTCCCTTTAATAGAAGGACCCATCTTTCTCAGCTTGCAAGAGCTCTGTGCCCTTGTTTCCAGCGACGGATTACCGCACAGGCTGAGGGGACCCCAGCCAATTTGGGGACCCTGCAGGTGTGCTGGAACTCTGATCCCACCCCCTGCTCCTCCTCTCCACCTCAGGGGTCCCTGCCACCCTGGCCCTCCTCTTCCGCCCGAGGCCCCGCCCCTGGCCTGGCCAGAAGACGGAGCCAGTGGTAGGGTGACTATACTCCTGGCCTCCACATAAAGTTGGCCTGAGGGCCCTCCGCCACCCCCCGCTGTGTGATGCAGAGCTGGTCCAAGCCTCTCCAACCCCCCTGTGCAGGGCTGGCCTGAGCCACTCACCCAAGCCCCCTCCTTCCCTGTGCAGGGTTGGCCTGAGCCCCACTGGCCCCTCATCAGACGCCCCGCCGCCACACACACAAACACCCCTTTTTGGCAAAACTGGTCATTTGTCCTCTTTGCTCTTGCCAACTGGTGCCAAAAAAGTCAGGATGTCTGGGACTGAGGCTAAATTCCAACATCCCAGATATCATATTTTGCTGTACATGAATAGTTCAAGTTCTCTTCTAAATTTAGGGCCTGCAGGTGAAATCCTGGGCCCATTGAATTCAGAGGGAGTTTTGTCGTTAAACTTCAATTTGGCCAGTATTCACTCGGTAATTTTTGAGTGGGTTCTAGCAAAGTGAGTCTTCCCATCCCTAGAGTTAACCCTTACAGTCTTTGATGCTGTCCCATGTTTTTGCTGATACTAGTATAAAATATATTTTTACTTACATTATATATGAATGATCAGAGTTTTGTTATTTTATATTAGATACCTATGTCAACAATTACTCCAGAAACTCCCCCCACTCTAGTCTTATTCCAGCATTTTACAGACCTCTCCCAAATCTCTGGCTGAATCTGCCTCTATGTTTTCTCTCACAAAAAACGCCTATAAATTTTAAGGAAAATTGGGACTCATGTGTTACACCTTACATGAAAGACAGCACCCCCCATAGCGCTGCACTGCATAACTGGCAAAGGCAGTGGCTTGATACTGGCTCAAGTCAAAAGTGTCACCTATTGAATCATCCACACCACTCTCTGTGCCTCCATGGATTTTACTTGGAGAGTTTCTAGCTTAGTCCTACCGTGCTAGACTCTGCACTATGGGTAAAATCAGATAAAGTCACACTTGAGGAGATACAGTGGGCACATTTCAGCATTTCTTTCTCCACTAAGCCTGATGAAAGCTGTAATGATCTGCCAATCGTTAACTCAGCAGGAATTCTGCCTGTAACCTTTACAATCTTCATTGATGAAGTGAGGCCAGAAATCAAAGCCTGGGGGATGATCCATAGAATATACGAAATAATATATTGTAACAGAAATAGGCCAGTAAGAGAAAAACTCAGTAGCTGCAATAAAATTGGCTTTAAAGTGTTGAGGGAGAGAACCAGACTCATCTTGATTGATTTTTGTGGGGGGGAAGGGAGAGGAACTAAGGGAAGTTCATTCATCTTTATACAGTTTATTTGGTGATAAAATGAGAAGTCAATCAAATATTTAATATGTTGACCCAGGGAGTTGTAGCTGACAGATCAAGGGCTTTCACATTAGATTCAAACATTCAAGAAACAACAGAAACAGCCAGCATAAGACCAATATTTCTGGTTAGACCTGAGAGGCAGGGGAAGCAGTGCTGGCAGACAGCTTCTTTCCCTCCTTGAGTACCTGGCAAAAGAACACAGGGGGAATAAAATCCAGGGGAAAGCAGATATAACGAATGCATCAACTAGGGCTTTTCATATTAAGGTGGCATGGCCAATCAGGTTGAAGGCATGTGCAAGGGAATATATCCCTGCTAGCATTTAACATCAAGCCCCAGGGAACCTGTGTTACTTTTCAAGACAGCAGTAAGCACTGCTGCTGAGTGCACACATCCTCAGGGAGCAATCGGGAAGCATGCCGGTGATGTCCTTTAACCACAACACAAATCCTTCCTCCAGTAGTCCAGCCTGCATTTCAGCACAGTATAGAGTTAGGGTCCTTGGTAAATTCTGATCCAGGAGCAAGTTTGGATTTTGAACATCACTTAGATTTGATGGTGGTCAAAGCCAGTCTTTGGGTCCTGCAAAACCCGTGCCAGCTGGCCCCTTTGGTTTTCAGGAGGAATCAACAGCAGTAAAAGAGCCCCCTGTGCTGCTGATCCAGATGGAGAACAAAGATCAGTGTGGCATGTACAATAGCTGCATAGTGCCTCAGCTGTAAGAGTCTTCTGTCAGTTTTACCTGTAGATCCTTGGCCTACATACAGTTTGGTAGCCCAATTCCTTCTACACCCCCACCTATCCCATAGTACAAGGCAAGGATATGGAGTAGCTCTTCAAAAGCCACATATCTATTTGGAGTAACTTCTCTCTTTCTACGCAGGTTGGTGTGTAAGGTCCCTGGTGAAGGTTAAAGGCAGTTAAATATCCAGAATCTCCTGCCAAGAGGATCTGGTAAGACCCCACATATAGAGCAAGCTTTGCATACACTGAGACTCTCACAAATTCCATTGATTAATACATCAATTGATGCAGTCAGGACTCTCCTGCTAGAATAGTTTTACTTATCACTCTCCGATCACAGCAGATCTGGATTTGGTCTGATCCCATTCATGCTGCTGCTGTACCGCAAATCAATTGTGGAGCATTTAAGAACCACATTTGCATTCCTGGGGGACATGTAAAATCATGCCGTGGGCTCCAAGGGATCATTGGGGCCCTGAACTTTATAGTGTGATCTAGACCTCATGAGTCCAGGCTTTCTTGTCGTACTTAGGTACTGCTGCTACCAGTCCTGTCTGGAACATTCACAGAGGCACCAGAAAATGAAGACAATATGAGGTGGGTAAGAATATAAAATACATTTTCCAAACTCTGTTAAAGACTCAACTCAGATTTTGGGTGAAGGCTTCAGCTGGTACTAATCTTATCCCAAGTGCTTTGCCATACCTCACTTTTAACTTTTACTGGGCCTAAACCAGAGACATGCTGACTATTTGAAAACCCCATTGGTTTTAATAGCACCTGCAAGTGCCCAGCACTTCTTCAGTCAGGTCCGTATTGTGCAAGATTGAAAGTAAAAAAAAGTTTGGAGGGATTTTTTTTTTTTTTAAAGAAGTGCTGATTTTTCCATTTTGTATTCCCACTCTTTTTATTTAGTGTCTGTTTGGAAAGATAATCTTATTTCCTTTAGTCATGTCAATGACTCACTTTTTGTGGAAGAATAGCAATTTTATGCCATTTTACACAGCTGGTGTCAGCTTTAGCTTAATAAGTCAGGAAGCACAAAAATAGAGAGATTCAAGGCCCAGAATGAATGACAGATAGCAATGGATGACTCCCCCACCTCCCCAGGAATGCAGCTCTTTCGTATTATGCAATTATATACTAATGTGATTCAAACAAGAGTTGCATGTGAAGTAAAGGAATGAACTTTTGACTGGTTTCGGAAAAAAAATCTTCATTGCTGAGTTTTGATTATGTTGTTGTTAGATTGGAAAAAACACTAAGGCAGGGATTTGGACTTTCTGTTTGTCCTGGGAAGCGCCTAGCACACTTCTGAAAGCTGTATAAATAACAAGTGCTAACTATAAGAGCAGGTCTGCACTTAAAACGCTGCACTGGCACAGCTATACCAATGTAGTGCTTTGATGAAGACACTTTATGCTGACAGGAGAGAGTCCTCCCGCCCATACTTAATCCACCTCCCTGGTAAGTGGTAGCTATGTTGACAGGAGAAGCTCTCCCTCCAACATAGTGCTGTCTACACCGGGGGTTAGGTCACTATAACTATGTCGCTCAGAGGTGTGGATTTTTACACCCCTGAGCAATGTAGTTATACCGATGTAAGTCTGGAGTGTAGATCAGACCTCAGTTTCTAGTGAGAGGCAGTTTTGTCTGCTAGTGAATTGAAAAGCCCTCGACTGGCAGTGAACTGGTAATTGGATTCCATCAGTGTGGGTTAGTTCAGTCTGAACAGGATCACTGCTAAGGTAATTCATTCTCTGGGGCTCATTCAGTCTTTGGTCTCTCTGCTGAAACTGCCAACAAAGAAATCAGTTGTGACATTGGGTATTTTTATGGTGACGACACCTTTCCATTAAGAAATGGACTGAGATCACCAACTCACGTCATTCTGGCTGCTGGGTAGCTATTAGAATGTAAAGATTTTTGGCCTTGGGTCAGATTTGATTCACTGACTTGAAAGTGAAAAGATCCATGTCCCATTACCTAGCCTCTCCGTCTGCATGAAAAGCAGGTTCATTTTACATGAGGAAAATTACTTTTGGCTTTACAAAAGCTCCCCTTGTGAATTACTGCAGTGGAAGAAAGGTTTGAAGGGTAAAATGTGGTAAAAATAATTAATCAAAATTGTTTTAAAATTGCTATATTTTCCATAGCCTTTATATTTCTATTTGTCTGTTAAAACTGAAAGGAAGATGAACTGATATTCCTATTTAGTCTTTTTTCATACTAGAGAGTGAATCAGAGTAGGGTTGGGAGGTGGGTATGGGGACTGTGATAAAATAGAGGGGAAATGCGAAGTTAAGAGAGCAAAAGGAAAAGAAAGAATCACTTTTATCTCTTCCTACTTGACTCCTTAAGAATATTTGGATTTAACACACTGGATAAATTCTATTCTAATCCTTTCTAAATAGGTTCTTATACTGCATTCATCACCATAGTATCTGAATCAATAAGGCTATCAAGCCAATTTTATTCGTAAGCCATGCTGCCTAGAATTGCATGGCTAGAACCCTATAGCAAGCAGGCTTTGCCATATATCTCCATGGGTGCCAATCCCCCTCTACCTGAAGAACCCTTGATTTATGAGTTGTGTAGCTGTTTTGTGCCATGGACAATTACTCCCAGAGACTTGGAGATGTTAGACTGTCACTTGTGATGTCAGACTGTCAGCTTGAGTCTCCTATAATGACTTAAGTTTGAAGGAGGGGAGAAAATCTCTGTTCTCCCTCTGTATTTTAACTCTCAGACAAAATAATACCAAGCTTCATGCTATCCATTTACTCCTCCATTGGGAAATTAGTCATCAGCACACCTTAGAAAGTGAGGCTCATGAAGTCAGACTCTGAATAGGTGCTTTGAAGATGCTAATAGATTAACAAACAGCAGCAGTCCATATTAGGTAAACAGGAATTTCCTCTGCATTCCTACTTAGGAGAAGAAAACATTACCACACTAGGACGATCCCCTTAATTTATGCATAGGTGAAGCTATTTGGCCAGAATCAGAGATTTTCTTATGATAATGAAAAAAAAATAGGTGACAATAAAGAAAAGAGCCATTAATTTACTGGGAAAGGAAATGAGATAGCTGTAGCCACTGGCCAGCACAGCCTCCTGCATTACATGATCTTCCACAGCAGTGTCTTTAAGCCTGCCCTTCCTGCCTTCCACTATACCTGAGATGTCTTTAACCTAACCTTTCTGTGTCACACTATACCTACAGTGCCTTTCACTTAACTGTAAATACTGCAGCTGGGGTATTGTTACTGAAAAAAGAGAGCAGGAGGGGAAACAAAATGCCACCACGTCAGTTTCCTAAACATAAAACTTGAAAACTTCCTCAGTAGCGTAATCTGCAACTTTCTGTTCAGAAGGTGAGATGGAAGTCAGCCATAGCTGTGAAGATTAAAAGGAATCAGGGACTTATCTTCCATAACAGCTGTTGACCTCCCAAAATCTTACTGCTAGAAGGGGAAATAAATAACAGCATCCAGCTGCCCTATCGCTTTGTGCTGGTTTATTTCCAGAATCTAACAATTATTTTACACAGAGTGAGTGTGCAGGATAGGTGGAAGATTACAGTATTTCACTGACAAATCCCTTAATAAGTTACTGCATTCCCCTCTGTCTTGGCTCATTTTGCACCTTGCCTCAGTCACATGCACTTCCGCTGTGAAACAAACTCTTAAAAGCTGGGAACAAATGAGAGTTTAAGGTCCCTGAGTTTCCATTTGCCACTGACAATACTATAAAACAAGATGGTATTGTCAGGCTAACAGCACGGTGAAGGGGCATGGGACATTAAATATAGATTCAGTTACCTCAATCAGAGAGATAACGTGAAATTATCTGCTTCTAGGAAAAAGTTTCATTTATGTTAGTGTATTGATTCAACTCTGATTCTATGATTCCAAATTGCAGAGTTTAACTCAAGTGCCAACACTAAATACAATAGCAATGTCTTAAAAAAGAATCAAGCAATTTCTTTTACTGAGTCATACACTGCTGTTCATACAGAAGATCATAAACAAAACTCTCAATACAAAATCAAACAAGCCAATGTTTCCAGTTTCCATCCACCTCCACCTTTCCTTCAGCAAGCAGAGCAGCATACTTCTAAAACATCCTGCACATTTTACCCTGTCAAACATCAGGCTGCTCAGTTTCCAAACGTTTCAGTGCCTGAGATCTGAACATGAATGTGGGAGAAAGGCTATTTTGCAATACAGCCATCAGCTTTCAAACACTTATAAAGATCTTATATGACTCTGCAGATTTTCAGTGTGAATTCCTAGATGAGGCAAAATTTCTTTAAGATATATTTTAAAATGTAACAGCTTTATGGGACAAACCCTGAGGTGTTTATTCAGGCAATACTCCTACTGAGTCTGTGGGAATTGTATCTGAATAAGGACTAAGTAGAAAATAAGGCTCAGACTCTATTCCAGGGATCTCTACACTATAAGGATTTCACTCCAAGCCCAGTTCCCCCTTCTAGGCACAGCTGTTCTACTGAGACTCTGCTCAGAAAAGAATTGGAGAGTTTGGAGATGGGGTGAGGGGTGAAAAGGGCAGAGTGAGGGTCTGGTCATGCTCCATAGCACCACCTAGAGGTAGTCCAATGCTAATAATAAGAATTCTTTTTGTATTATATTACCCTGGAATCCTAGTCAAGGATCAGGCCCCATTTTGCTAGATACTGTGCAGTTAACAAGAAGACAGCCCCTGCCACAGACAGCTCACAATGTCCATGTCAGACAGGCTGCAACAGGTTGATAAATCTGAAAATGGGTGGGAGTGAGTTGCAAGGTTAATGTTACACTAAAAGAAACAAAGTTTAGCAGAACAACAGAAGTCACAACTCTCCAGGTGCCTAACCAAGGCCAGGTGTCACAGTTACAGGACTGTCTGCACCTTTGTCCCCGGCACCCCTTCACTTCTCTTGTGGTGGAACTGCAATTCCCCGCTCTTAAACCAGCCTTGGGCTACAGTATCCGGTGTATCAACCACGCTTACCCAGCAAGTCTGACTGAGTTTAGGTATCTGTGGTTCTTCATTTCAGGAGTCTGTGACCAGTGGTATCCAGTGACAGAACAACCTTCTTCAAACCAAAGTACTGTTTATGTTCATTGTAGGACCAAAGCATTAGAGAAAAAGAACTTTAACCCTCAGCTAGTCTACTACATGCATGTCTCTTACCTAAATTCTTATCAACCCCTGTTGGCAGCCTAGGCAGGCCTAACTTCTTCAGACAACCCAGCAGGTGCTGGTGTCAGTCTGCTCCCCTCAAACAACTCCCGCCTCTTGAGAGAGTGCTCTTTTTCGAACTGCTACCTTCCTTTTGCTCTTCTGTGTTTCTGGGCTTTTTCCTGTCCTGGCACTCTTCCTTAATAACCCTGCAGTATTTGTGAAGAAGTGGCTTATCCTGAGTCATTCTTTTTCCTTTCAGCCCCCTATTAAACTAAACCAATATAGTAATATGGTAAACAACTCAATAGCCAGGTCAACATATAGTATTCATAAGTTATTACAGAGACATTCCAGTTCCATCACATCAGGCAGGAGTGATTTGTAAGCATCATGACAATGGAATGAAAGTTAATGCTGGCTGAAGCAGTATTAACTATCCCAAGGTCCGTTATCTGACTGCTGTTGAGCAGCCTTAGGGCAATCCAGCTATGTTTTGTTGACAGAAGGCTGGGAGGTGACGAAGAGGGTCATAGACTAGAATAAAAATCAGAAATATCATTGGCAGCTGGCTCCTGCCTTGACATACTTGAGATCCTTTCCCTGGAGATCCACAGGTGGGGAGATCTCACTCCTATATGACAGCTATAGGACTTTGAATTCCTCTCCTGTTAGTGACTATCTCTGTGTGCAAGAGCAATCTCAGTCTGAGCAAGGATGGACTTTAGGATTAGCTCCTTATCCTTTCTGTTCTTATGCCCCTCTACACTCCTGCCCACATAAGCAGAGGACCAGGAATCATGGAGGTTAAGTCCATTAATGGCTATTAGCCAGGATGGGTAAGGAATGGTGTCCCTAGCTTCTGTTTGTCAGAGGGTGGAGATGGATGGCAGGAGAGAGATCACTTGATCATTACCTGTTAGGTTCACTCCCTCTGGAGCACCTGGCATTGGCCACTGTCAACAGACAGTATACTGGGCTAGAAGGACCTTTGTCTGACCCAATATGGCCGTTCTTATGTTCTTATGTTTTGTTTAAACAGCTTTTGCCTTCATGTTCACTATGCTCTTCTTTTCCATGTGCTAGGGAATGTATTTATGGATATATGGAAGCAGAGATTGTGGCAAGGATACCAGGTGCTCTTTCATGCAATAGTTGTGTATTTCACTGCTAATGTAATCCTGCTAACATTATCACATAGTCAACAGTAAATGTTAGGTACTCACTAAGAACATTTCTGCATTGACAGATATTTGATATAGAAATCATATTTCCCTCACTTCTAAATCTCTCATGGCTGTGATTGATCTATAAAATATATTTCTATTAACATGCCACTTTTTAAATACTTTGCCTCCCAGCCCCAGTGTCTACTGTAAAGTCTCCAGAGCTGGAGACATAGTATATCTTGATGTTACAAGATACTCTTCAGATTTTAAGTGCCAGATTGGCAGAGCAGGAGACAGATATCTTGCATTTATTAACAGAAGAAGGTTAGCCTCAAGGCAGACTTCCCTTAAATAGACCTGCCAATTTCCCTCAAGCCTGGTTTAAATGGACCATCTCATAGCTGACAGGGATAGTTAGCCTTCCTATCTCTGTTGAGGCTTTCAACAACCAGGCCAATGAGTGCCAGGTGGGGAAGTGGATTTTGTGATGTAGAGTTCTCTGCTCATAAGGAACTGAACAGAGACCAGAAATTTATTTCCAATAAGTCAAAAAAATAGCCATCATTTGTTGTCAGACATCACCAGTATGGTGCTCTGGTCTGTTCAATGTTGATATATGTGTATGTTCCCTCTGTGAACAGCTCTGGCTCTGCGGATGACCAACAAATTAGACCCCGAGAGAACCCCCAATGACCACATACTCCAATAAGGTACAAAGGTACCTGGCCAGGTTTATTGCCAAATGAATCACAGCCTCTAGCTCCCCAAATCAGATGTCTACAGTTCTGCTAGTACATATGTGCTCCCTGACAATGGACACAGCTCAGTCAGTGGTGGGACACTCCACTGCCCCCTAGGCTGGACAGAGACACTGCCCCAGGGATGCATTCTTATACACAGGTACAAACAAGTTACACATCATTCCTGACATATTGAGGTGCAACTCCTCCACATAGCAAGGTGCCGCCTCTCACCTTGTACATGTTGGTTTGAACAAAACAATTCTATCCATCATATTACCTTTTTTCCCCTGTCTTTAGGATGGGTCAGCCTGTTCCTTGTTATGTGTGTGGAATGTGCAAGTGTTGGAGTGTTCTGGTATCTCTAGTGTCCAGTACCTTTTAGGTATATATATTTTTGCAACTTCAGTCCTTTCCTTGCCAGATTCTGTGAGCAGAGCCTGCCTCTGGCTCACAGCTTAACTTTTCTTTATGTTAGCAAAGTCTTGAGCATTACTTTAGTTCAGGCCTTAGGCCTCATACCGGGTCTCTGACACAAGGGTTTATGTTTCAAGGCCTCATCTTCCCACATCGTTTTATACCATTTTTTTTATCATTACTGCCAAGGGTTGGGTCTGGACCAGTTACCTAGAGATGAAAGGTTCTGTATATAAGAAGGTACAACTTTTAGCAGAGAGACACATTTATGTGGTTGGTGCCTCCTACCATTGATCTCTATTCTTTTTCATTTTTTAAATTTTCTCATACCAGGATGTTGATATACAAGAACTCTTTCCAGTTCTTATTGAAAAAATGCACCAACTAGTGCAAAGACAGCTGTTGAACTTTCCACCGGAGTAACTGTTGTTTCAGATCTTTCTCTGTAATCAGAATGCTGGTGTATTTACTGCTTAGACACTCTCCCCCGCCCTGCTGCTAATTGTCATACAACACAGCACTGAAACCTATAGAGGTGTTTATGTCTCCAAAAGCTCATAAAAAAGAACTGTAAAAGTATTCCTGCTGACTGTGCAGCAGGGACTCTAGAAAATAATTAGCTCTAATAGCACTGTCCAGACACTTTATACTTCCAAGTTAAAGAGCAAACGACCTAACTGCAGAAATGCACAGGTGCCTGAGATAAGGAAATAATATTGTTTACCAAGGCTTTATTCCAGTGTCTCATGCACTCAGCAAAAAGCACTGACACATAATAATAATTTGTTGCAGAATTTTCTCTTTTAAGCCAAGTGTTGTGGTTATAGTCATTTTGATTCTAGTATCAGAGGGGTAGCCGTGTTAGTCTGGATCTGTAAAAGCAGCAAAGAATCCTGTGGCACCTTATAGACTAACAGATGTTTTGGAGCATGAGCTTTTGTGGGTGAATACTCACTTCGTCAGATGCATGACATACATTTTGCATCTGATGAAGTGGGTATTCACCCACGAAAGCTCATGCTCCAAAACGTCTGTTAGTCTATAAGGTGCCACAGGACTCTTTGATTCTAGTAGTTAGTTATTACTTTCTTGCCACCTCTCCTGCCTTTTGGGGTCTCATGCCTATTAAACTCCCCATTACTCGGAGTCATTAAATCAAAATTGGATGTCTCTTTATAAAATAAATTGCTTTACTTCAGCTTCAGGTTAGTGGTTGTGATCAAGGCATCACTGAGTGACATTCCATGTTCTCCAGGAGATCAGCCTAGAAGCCCTAGATGATCATAATGGTCCCTTCTTGTCTTAAAATCTAGGAATCTATTCTAACATTGTCACCAGTGCTTTACTTACAGTGTGTAGGGGAAAACCATTCCCTTTGTATGGTGCTTCTATAGATGGATGGCCATTAATTAAAAATTGTTGCAGAATCAATTAACTAATGATTCAGGCCAGTGCAACTGTTGTAATGTGTGAAATTATGTACCACTGAAGAAACAAAATGTATTTAATGGCTTAAATTGCACAAAATAAGTTTACAGTATTTCCAGGTTATCATTGCATGGGTTTCAATACATAATCCTAGGAGCATTTGACTAGCATTTTGTTCACAAATATTTTCCCCACAATGAACTGCCCTATTCATATAAGGGAGGGGGAAATTTTTTGCTCTTCCCATAACCTCCAGGGCTTCCATTAGGGTGGGATTCAAAAAGGGAACTGAGATGCCTAACAGACATTTTAAGTGCCTATGTCCAACACTGAGGCACCACTGACTTTCACAAAACCACTGCTCAGCCTAACCCTGTAGGTACCTAGGTTTCCATCATTAAAGTTCCCCTCGGTGCCTAAATTTCAGTGGATGAGCACACATATAGCTGTTTAAGTCCTGACAGCCCTCAGCAACTCTCCACCTTACTTATGCCAAAACCTTAGCGGTATTCACAAATGAGACATTCCCCACCTAGCTTGCCTTCAGGGACCAGTCCAATAGACGCATTCAGAGCTTGGCTAAACTCACAGAAAATGGCCAGAAGAATAGCCAGTATCCATCCCCTCCCTTCCCCCCTTATAACCTTTAGCCTAATCACTGGAGCATTCACCAGGATGTGGGAAGACACAGATTCTATTCCCCTCTCTGCTTGATACAAGGGATTTGAATTTAGATCTCCCACATCATGTATCAGGAGAATGCCCTAACCACTGGCCTGTGGAGCAGGGCTCCCTCAGTCTGTTCTGCTGAAGCTGTTCTACTTTGCATAAATAATTGAATATTAATTGGAGCAGGGGGTATTATAGCCACTGGACTACAGAATCATTCTCACACATTCACTCTTTCTGGATCAATGACTACTTGCAATAATTGCAAATTTTCTCAGAGATGGTTTTCAGTCATTTCAAAAATATCTGGTTTTGCAGGTAGCACTGAAATTTTCCAATCCGAAGTTATATCCAAACTGCCAAGGTCATTCTGAGGTTGAATTCAGGTGCAGTCCCAAGATGTAGAGAATACGCGTCTGCATGCATATTTCTACTGGAGCTGCTTGTTTGAAATGTGTTTAATGATCCATGGCCTCAAAAGTATAATTACTACAGAAATCAACCCAACTGCATACACGTGGCATCAGGAATAGAAATCACGAATTTCATCTTCAAAATTCAATCCTGTAACTGGTGAATTAAAGGAGCAGCTTTGCTAACTCTCTCAGTAAACAGAAATCATGCACATGAACAGGAGTGATACCCACCAGGCAGTGGGTAGCAGTGATAGCATACACACAAACTAGACCATCAGATAAAGATTCCTGAACATTCAAAAGGGACTTTTGGAAGAAATCTAAAATCCCATAAACATTTTTAAAATGTCTTTAAGCAATCATCTCTCCTACCAACCATCCCAGCCACTTCTGCCTCCAAATTCTAAATCATACAACATTCTTTTGAGTGATCCCTGGAGTCTGGTTTTGTCATGCATCACAGCCACATATTCATAAACAATGTTCCAACACACAATCCCACGTTCATATTTACCCAAGACTGTGTTTTGTTGCACGTATTTAGTCAGCCTCTGAGTCTGCAAGAGGCAGTGTTGCTAGTGTTGCCAAATCACTGCTGAATCTGACCTGTGCACTAAATTCAGACAGTCATAGGACTGAAGATGAGCAAATCAAAAGTTTTAGAAAAGAAAACAATCGGCAACTGTTAAGCCGACCTTTAGCTCTCTAGTGCCTCTGTACCTGGCAGATGTAGGCCTTTCCTTGTCTGATAATGACATTTGCTTCTGGGAAAAATTGGAAGCACTGCAACCATCCTCTTTCAGCTATCTACTAGGTTCCCTTCAGAGAGGGAGATTCAAGTGGCTTCATCTCCTCCATTTTTTGCCAAAGATTTAGTTTTCTTCTTACACTGTGGAATAAAGGTGAGTTATGCATGGTTGCTGACAAGTGAGTCTGAACTGTATTTTCTAGCCCCAATCACCTGACATTGGCTAGGGTTATAAAATGTTCATACCACCAGCATATGACAGCAGTCAGTGTCCTTGACTCCAGTAACTACTGTTCTACCACCACCACATATGGATATCAGATATAAAGGCCCAGCCAAATCCAACTCACATTTCAGCTTCTGGTATCTAATAATAAAATATCCGATAGATAGAATGATGGACTGATTGATAAGACGACATGCAGTGTAACTGGTAAGGCTTGTAGGGGCTCTCTCCCCACCCTGCTTCCCATCCCGTGCCCCAAACTCCATCAAGGAATAATGCACTACACCTTCAGTCTGATGTTTAACTCCTATCTATGGTATCAACACATTCCCCTTATAAAAATAAAACATAATTCTACCAGATTAAATGTTAAATTGTAACAATACTAAAAATACTTCCCAATAACTGAGGAAATTACAAGAGTGTACTGTGTGCAGGCTTCCATCCAGCAATAATATGCTATAGGCCTCCGGCTGCTATCACAAGAGAATGTGTACATATCCCTTTGTAATAACTAGAGTAACTGCTAGGCCAAATATAAAGTCAGATCCTAAAGGAATTATAGAAGGTAATAACTGTGCTAACTAGGCCAATGCCTGCTTGCCAGCCAGCCAGGCACAGGGGCTAGACTAGGAGAAGGAGAGAGAGAGAGAGAGAGAGAGAGAGAGAGAGTGTATGTGTGTGTGTGTGTGTGTGTAGAGTGTTTGGGGGCTGAGAGGGAAAAGTTAGATTTTTCCAGCTAGCACAGACAATTCAACTGAAATTTGGCTTCTTTTTCTGTTTGAGAAACCAACAGAAATGGACTTTTGCTGTGCTGACCCTCCTGATCACATGAGATAGGCTCAGCCAATCTGGACTGAGCAGCAGTATCATGTAATTTCTATCATCTGACTTGACCTTTATCCCAACAAACCACGCTCATATTCAAAATGCATGTAAACTCTAATTATCTGAATTTCAGAAGATCCCAAATGTAGATTCATCCCCCCTCCCCAAATCCAAAATTCACATAGAAATGGATTTCATTTATCTGTAACTCAGTTATCCAGATGTTTCAAAGAATTAGAACTTAGCTGCACACTACAAGCAGCCTAGAAATGTTCACAGATATCCAGCTAGAGTAGGGAAGGGAAATCTCAAATATGTTTCATGGAGAACTTGCAGCCATAAACAAATTTTCAGTGAACCTTGGCTAGTTCAAGGATACTGTCAGGTGCTACTCCAGGTCCAAATTTTAGATGGGGCCTTCTAATTTGCTTTAGGTTTGCATATGTTCCTTAAATATAGTTGCTGGCATGGTTGTTCAATGAAATCCAGCAGCTGCTGCTGCTTTGGAGCCCCCCAGTGCAAGTCTGGGGGCTTGACTCTGCTCTGACTTACCTGAGCTTTACACTGGTATAACTTCTTTGGTTTGACTGGAGTTACTCTATTTACCCTGGCGTGAGAACAGAATCAGGCCCTGGGTTTCCAGACCAGCTGCATCTTTCATCTCTAGGAGCTATTCCAGTGAGTTAACAGCTGTGAATGACTCATAGGATTTCAATAAAAGTACACTTATCTGACTCTACTTTGTTTTTCTTATTTCCTGAGGGAGGGAGTGCTCAGGTACCCAAAGGTAGAGCCTCCATGGAACATAGCTGGAACTAGGGTTGAGTGGCTCACACCAGAAATGGACATAAGCCACAAAGTTGGTTCCAAATCCTCTTTTTTAAATCTTCAAAATTTGAGTGTTTAGAACAGGATTTTCATTTGGGCCTCTCTTGACTCTGCAAAGCACTCAAAAGCAGAGGAAAAAGACACCGGAGATGCATAGTGTAAATCCTCTGGCCAGAAGCTTCAAAGGGGAAAGAACTTTCTACTCCCTCAGTTGGGGAAAAGGGAAATGTGCTAGCATGCACAGCTTTATTTGCTTAGGCTACCTATCCACGATTCCTCTAGCAGCACATGGGAAGTGATCATATACATGATCCTGTATTTTAGGGGATAGTGGGCTCTCAGAGATGCCCTGGTGAAAGAGCTGTGTCCTTGTGGCAAAGAGCTCATTTCCAAACAGCCAGGACTCTGCTCAAGAGTTGTACGTGTTTTGCTTCCCCTCCCATGAAGACTTAGCTGCAAGAGATAGCATAGAAGGCTCCATAGCAAGGGAAGACTCAGACTGAGGACTTTGTTGCAACTACCATGGAGAATTCCATAGCAGGAGATGACACGGAGGACAGCAGCAGAGCTGAGTGGACTCCAGTGAGACCCTGTCTACCCAACATCTTGATAAAGCTGAATCACTGAACTGGGTTAGGTGGTGGCACTTCCTGGCGGGATTAGGCAAGCAGCTCGTTTGGGACCTGTAAAGAGGCACCCAGACTGCTGCTAGTTGCAAACGTGGGGTTTGATGGAGGTATGAAGTTGTGCAGCCAAAGGACTACCACTACTCACTATTGGGTCAGATGGGAATTAGGTGGACTCCTGCTAAAATTACTGGAAGGAGGGTATTTTATTATTTCTTTGCATATATATTCTATTGCTGTGTTTTCCCAAATTATGACTGCGTTCCCTTCCCCCAAATAAAGATTTCTTTGTATACAGTCTCAGAGTGAGAGTAGGGAATTTCTGCCTCTTAAAGGAACTCAGGGAGGATAAATTAGATTTTCTAGGTTTCTGGACAGTGGCTCGAGCTGGTTTAGTTATTTGTCAAAAAGTACCCTAGATATATTGAACCCGGCTCTGTTTTGCTGCCCTTAATTATGTGGAAGAAGGATTAGAATACTTCTAGCATATCTAACTCAAGTAAGTTTGTATCTGGCACCCCAGTGAGTTTTGATAATTGAGCATTCAAAAATCATCAAAGCCACTAATTGATGCCATTCTGCTGTCAAGCTGCTCCAACCCTTCTCCTCCCTTATTAAACCAACTGCTGTAAAACTAAGACTTGTTGCAGAGATAATAAGAACTAAAGACCTGACAATTTTATTTAGCCTTCTAAGGAAAGACATAGTGCCTGGACATGATAAAATGGCCCAATTAACTTCTGTCCAGCAGCACCTATGTTGATATCTTAAATATAAAATGCAAACATTGGAAGTGCTTTAATAAAGAGCACAGTTCAGCCCCCTTGCACAAATATCCACATTATAAAGATGGCAAAAATGGTGATGCATGGACCTGTTTTTAACATCTCTTCTGTCTGAATCCCACTAACATGGAGTACTTTCAGGCAAGCTATCAAAGCAGCAGAAAAAGCATAATTTGAAACTAACCCTTAATCTAGGATAAGTTTCACTTTTGGATATAAATAGCAGCTAACCCCTGCCTAAACTAAATGTTCCTTTTACTTTAAACTAGTTTAATTTAAGCAATAGGAGTGACAGTTATTTTTAATGGGCAGCAGCTGTTCATTAAAGTTATAATGACATTTAGATACCCTGGTGATAGGCACCTCAGAAATGCCATAGATGGATAGATATTCATTAATCGCCCGATTGGCCTGGATGTAAAATTAGCTTGAAAATAAACAGGTTACAGGCTTCTGGGTGTAATGCAGAGGCCTGGAGATAGGGTAGTATTGCAGGAGATGCACATGTGCCAGTGAACCTGCAACTCTGAATGTGCTAGAATCCAGTTTAGAGTAGATACATTGCAGAGGGGATGTTCTTGATCTTTGGGGGAAAGGTGTCCACTGTACTGAATGAGTAATTAATAGACTTGGGTGAGGCTGCACATTCCATTTTGATAGCTGGGGGGAAACTGCTCTGGAAAGCCTGAAGCAAGTAATAGGATTATCTACACTGGAGCAACAGGTGTAATGTCCAGCTTGGGTAGATATAACCTGCCTGGCTTTGATCAAGTTAGTGCTCTAAAAATAGAAAAAACATAGCCATAGTTGTACAGGTGGCATAATGGGTTAGCCACATGAGTATGTACCTAGGGTTTCCAATGGGATTGTACTCAGGACAGCTAGCTCATCCCACCACCCATGCACTTGCAGCTATGCTGATATTTTTAGCATGCCAGATCAGTCAAAGCTAGCATGTATATGTCTGCCTGAGCTGAAAATTATATCTTACAGCTCCAGTGTAGACATATCCTCGTCTTGCTCAGGAAGATTCTCAGGGTGAGCCCTATATAGTCATGGAATATGTCTGGAAAATGACTACCACTGGTTTCCATATTGGTGAAAATATATATATTCATATTCCCATAAAGTTACAAGTGCACTGAAGAGTGTACATACAAATATTAACACAGTTTATGTATGTCTAAACAACTCTTTCTTTTCTTAGGGCTTATCTACACTACAGGTTATGTCAGTATAACTTATGTTACTCAGGGATGTGAATAAGCCACCCCCCTGAGTGACATAAGTTATACCGACCTAAGCGCTGATATGGACAGCACTATAATCGGCAGGAGTGCTTCTCCTGTCAACATAGCTACAGCTCCTCGCAGAGGTGGTTTTATTATGCCGACAGGAGAGCTCTCTCCCATTGGCTTAGAATATCTTCATTAGACATGATACAGCAGCACAGCTGCATCAGGACAGCTGTGCCTCTGTAGTGCTTCTAGTGTAGATTAGCCCTTGGGGTCCAGGCCTTGTCCCACTGAAGCCACTGGGAGTTTTTTTTTCTCCCAATGATTCAGTAGGGTGAGGGTTCAACCCATAAATCAAGGATTAATCCAGGAAATAATTACCAAAATAAAAATAAAGTTTTAGTCTTATTATTCTGAATCCTGCATTCAGTCCCTTTGACCATTAATTGCACATTAATTTCTTCCTACAATCTTTTATCTTGGGCCTCTTCCTCACCTAAAGTGCAGTTCTGCTCTGTAAAATAAGCATGATCAGGCTCCATATTTATTATCTCTCAAAGACTTCCGTCATAACTGCGATCAATTTACAAGTAAAGAGGGTTTTTTTCCCTCCACTGGCCAGTCTTGAAAACTCAACATGGGCTCTGAGTCAAACTGGGCTCTTCCTTCCTGGCACATAATCAACAGTAATCAAGGTACGCCAGGCCAAATTAGGGCCTCAGTTACACCTGTGGAACCCCATTGTGTTCTAATTACATCTTCAGTGACACCTTTGTAACCCCATTGACAACAGCAGGGTTGCACAGTTGTCACTGACTGGAATTTAGAAAGCAATTCTGTTGCTGATACACTAAAAGGAATAGAATACAGCTCATTCCCTCTTTTGCAAGGTTGGCTATCTAGGGCTAGCAGGAGTAAAAACCAGCAAATGTGTATTGGCATTAAAGTCAGCAGCTATGACTCTGAATATAGATAGGTAGAAGATCTGTGAAGTATGAAAATACCATTTCTACACAATAGCTTTTCAGAACAGAACTGTACTTTAATTAACAGCTCTGATTAATTAGAAGGAGCACACATAAGTATTGTTTTCTTTGTGCATCTCTTATTTTTGTGCTCTCTTAAATAAGTACTAACATAGCAGGAAATTCATTAGCAAACTCTAAGTAATGCTTAACTTTGAAACAAATGTACTTGCATGAGAGTGTTTTGATTAATCTGCTCTTCATTAACTGAACACCTTGGCAACTGTGTAATAAATTATCTGTTGATGGAAACCAGCACAATTATACACAATTGCATTTTTTAGAATCCAGTATTCTGACAACATTCAATTATCATCAAACATTCATTATTTGTTTACATCAAGTCTAGACCTAAACTTGATAATTGCCAGACATATGTGCAGTTGTGGGAGGACTGGCAATCTGGATATCCATAGGGCTCAATTCCAAGGAAATATTCATTGGCTGGCCACAATAAGCTCTGGCACATTTAAAAACTGGACAGGGCTGTACACTGTGCGACCTAAGAATTAGAGATGGAGAACATATGGGAATTTTTCCATCCACGAGAGCTGTCGGGAAACAGCTGTAGAGACGTCCAGTACAAATTAAATTCTTCTAGTTTTCCATTTCATTACAAACCCAAAACTGACCACTTTTTCTCAGTTACACATATATTTTATTGACCTTTGGCTGTTTCTCTAGTGGAGCTGAACACTAAACTGGGCCCAATTTTTGTGCTAACCTAGGCCAATTTGTGGGGTATAGTGTAAGGGGAAAAACACCAGGTGAAATTCAGTAGTTTTGCATTATTTGCCTTGAAAAAAAAGCAACATTTGGTGATTTCTGTACGTACTGCACCAATGCTCTACCATGGTTTAAAGAGCACTGTGCTGCTGGAGCTGACGTCAATGTTTTGACATGTGCTACTTACAGATCCTATGTCACTTCTTAGCCATAATACCTAGGGTAAAACTGGATAATTACGTTCTTCTGACCTAACCTCCTATGCAGTTTCTACTAGATAGCATATTCTTCAGTGTAATGCTGCTGTGTATTGTTAATAAGCTTGTTTGTTTTACAAGGTACAGCTGGTGGCTGCAATTTAGGCCATGTCTACACCACAGAGTTAAGTTGACTTAAGTTACATAGATCAGTAGTTCTCAAAGCCAGTCCGCCGCTTGCTCATGGAAAGTCCCTGAAGGACTGGGCTGGTTTGTTTACCTGTTGCATCCACAGGTTCGGCTGATCGCGGCTTCTACTGGCCGCAGTTCGCCGCTCCAGGCCAATGGGTGTGGCGGGAAGCAGTGCAGGCCAAGGGATGTACTGGTTGCCCTTCCTGCAGCCCCCATTGGCCTGGAGCAACAAACTGCGGCCACTGGGAGCCGTGATTGGCCGAACCTGCAAATGCGGCAGGTAAACAAAACGGCTTAGCCCACCAGAGGCTTTCCCTGAGCAAGCGGCGGACCAGCTTTGAGAACCACTGACATAGATGATCATAAACTGCTGTAAGTACACTGCTTGTGCATGTTCACACAATGCTCCTTGTGTCAATGAAGTGCGTCCACAGTTGGTGCTCTAGCACAGACAGAGAGAGCAGTGCACCATGGGTAGCTATCCCATTGTGCAAACCACCACCTTTTCCTGCTAGGAATTCTGGGAATGGATTGCAGTGCATCATGGGGGCGAAATCACCACCTCATGATGCAGTTTTCTCCATCCCATAATTCCAAGGGCTTACATCTGCATGTTGTGCCATTTTTCAACTGCCCCTGTAAACTCTGCACACACTATCTTTGCCTGAAAGCATGGATACTGCACTGCTCACCACTCTTTTGATAAGCACTATGAACAGAACACGGATGATCCTGCAGTATTTCATGAGCTGTGAATCTGAACAGGAATCCGTAGGGCCTGCCCTGATGTGTGCCATTGAAAGAAATAATTCAAGATTGATGCTGGCATTCATGGAGCAGCTGCACACAATGGACCATCACTACTGAGTTCAGGAAACAAGCACCAAGTGGTGGGATTGGATTGTGATGCAGGTATGGGAAGACGAGCAGTAGCCACCTTCCTTGAACTCTGTGTGGAACTCACCCCTTCCCTGCAGCACCAGGACCCCAAAATGAGTGCTGCCCTAATGGTGGGAAAGCAAGTGGTAATCACAGTGTGGAAGGTGGCAATTCCAGAGTACTACCAATCAGTCACAAGTCACTTTGGAGTTGGGAAGTCCACTGTGGGGGTTGTGGCGATGCAAGTGTTCAGGGCCATTAATTCCTCCTTCTACAAAGTACTGCGACTCTGGCCCATGTGCAGGAAATCGAGGATGGCTTTGTGGCCATGGGATTCCCTAACTTCAGCAGGGTGACAGATGGCACACATCCCAATTTTGGCCCCAGACCATCTTGTGATGGAGTACATCAACAGAAATGGCTACTTCTCTGTGGTATTGCAGGCCCTGGTGGATCACTGGAGTCATTTCACTGACATACATGCAGGGTGGTCAGGGAAGGTGCATGATGCACACATCTTCAGGAACACTAGCCTGTATAGAAAGCTGCATGCAGGTACTTTCTTTCCAGAACAGAAGATTCCAACAGATGTGGAAATGCCTATAGTGATCCTGGGAGATTCAGCCTACCTCATACTCCCCTGGCTCATGAAGTCATACAGTGGAAACCTTGACAGTGCCAAGGAGCACTTCAACAGCAGGCTCAGAATGACCATAGAATGTGCACTTGGCAGATTAAAGGGTCACTGGTGCTGCCTTTTTGGCAGGTTAGATATCAGTGAGGAAAATATTCCCATGGGCATAGCAGCCTCCTGTGCTCTGCATAACATTTGTGAAGCCAAGAGGGAAAAGTTTCCCCAGGGGTGGAGCATTGAGGCAGATAACCTTGTGGCTGTGAGCTGCCAGACGCCAGGGTTAATAAAGGTGTCCAATGATGGGCTATTCAAATCAGGGTGGCTTTGAAGCAGCATTTTGACAGTGAGCCCCAGTACCAGGAATGTCTTTCTGTAATGAATTGAGCCAGGCATTGTTTACTTGCTACCTTGAATGACCCCTGTATGAATGATTCCTTCCTAAACATTAACTGTAGTCTTCAAATGTGCCAATTACCTGTGTACGAATTTCTGTTGCAGCCACCCTGTGTAGGTCACAAGTAAAGAATCACTGTCTTTGTAAGCCTAAATTTTTATTAAACAGAAATACACCGATTAACATTTCTCTGAAGTGAAGATCTCACATCTGTGTGTAAATCCAGCTGTCACTATGGAAAATGTCCCTATGAGTGGAGTGCAAGGGGTACTGTGATGGGCTGGGAACATGAAAGCAATGTGTGTGGGGAATTTGGGGATGGCAAGGAAGCATGGCTGCAGAAAAATGAGTACTTACTGGAGCTCCCCCCTCCTTCTTCAAGTATGCCAAAGCCAGACTGCTGGGATTGACTACATCTCGCCTGAGTCAAAAAGAGTTCCTGGCTTACCACATCACCAGATAAGTCTGTTACCTGTCCCACATTCTCCTCCAACTTGACCTCCTCATCCACTACTTCATCCTCAGGGTTGACTCTGCTGGCTGCTGCCTCCATTCCCCCTGAAGTATCTGCAGGGCTCTTGGCAATAGAGAAGGGGTTGCCACCGAGGATGGTGAGCAGCTCCTTGTAGAAGTGGCATGTTTTCAGTGCTGCATTAGAGCAATTGTTGGCCTCCCTAGCCTTCTGGTATGCCTGCCTCAGCTCCTTGATCTTAGCATGGCACTGCTGTGTGTCCCTTTTTTCCCCTTCTCATCCATGCCATGAGCAATCTGCTTGTAGGCATCAAAGTTCCTACAGATGAATCGGAGCTGTGTCTGCACAGCTTTCTCTCTCCACAGACCCAACAGATCCAGTAACTCCAGTGTACTCCACATTGGAGCCCATTTTCTGAGGAAAGCCGGCATGGTCCGCTGGGAAGATGCAATGTGAGCTCTCTGATCCGAGCAAACAGGAAGTGGAATTTCAAAAATTCCTGGGCCTTTGAAGAGGAAAGGGCAAATGTCTGTGTATCTGGCTGCAGGGCAACAGAGTAGAAACTACTTACCAGAGCAGTCATGATGGGCATTGTGGGACACCTCCTGGAGGCCACTTAGGGTGACATAAGAAAGTGTAATGTCTATACCAACAGTGCGTGGCTCAAAAAAAAAAAAAGCTCTATGCTGCTTGTTGAGGTGGTTTTATTACATCAATGTAGCTGGAGAGTTAAATCAGTGGAGGGGAGCATTGTAATGTGTACAGCTCTGTTATTTTGTCAATGAAACCTGACTTATCAACAAAACTGTAGTGTAGACTAGGCCTTAGTGAAAAATTAAAAAATCCCTGTGTATAATTTGTACTTTTTGGTTTCTAAAGTACTTTAAGAAACTTCAGATAAGAATCCTTATATAAATATAAGATCAAAGAATTATCACTTGCCATTCATTTCATTTACTTTTCAGTATGAACTTCCAAAGACTACAGAAAAACTGCTCACAGGTCACACCCAGCCACTGAGCAAAAATTGATCACAATGATTTATCAGTTAATAGCTGATAAAAGAAAATGAATCTCCCACCCTAAGTGGGACTCTTATTCTGCAGTTCTTAAACATCAAACAAGGCAGAGCTAGAGTGTCTGCTGTTGTTTCTTCAATTTCTGTTTCTGCTGTAGCTACAATAAGAGTGGGGTGCTGTCCAGCAAAAAAAAAAAAAAAAAAAAAAAACCCAGAAAAAAAAAAAAGGAAAAAAAAATCCTACCCCACCTGAAACATAGCACAAAAAGCCAAATGTTCAGAGGTAACATGAAAATGTGCAGAAATTTACACAGAGCTGTTAAAAACATAAAAATCAGCATTTGTGTATTTGCAAATGTGAATCAAATAATCATATAAATGAATAGGTAGCTGTGTAAGCAGGGCCGGTGCAACCATTTAGGCGACCTAGGCGGTTGCCTAGGATGCTGGCATTTGGGAGGTGCCATTTTCTTTGGCAGCCACCGTTGTGGCCGGACCTTCGTCCGCCCCCGGCATTTAGGTGGAGGGAGCTGGGCAGGGGAGCGCAAGGAGGGTTGCCTGCAGCAAGTAAGGGTGGGGGAGGCAGCACGCAGGGGAACTCCCCGCCCCAGCTCACCCCTGCCCTGCCTCCTCCCCAAGCACACCTAAGCTGATTGGCGCCGCAAGCCTGGGAGGCGGGAGAAGTGAAGCAGTGATGGCGTGCTCGGGGTGCTCGTGCATGGAGCAGGGGTGAGCTGGGCCAGGGGGGTGCCTCAGGGTGGACAGTGGGGAGCTGCCACAAAGGGGGTGCCTCAGGGCTTGGGGGGGAAGCTGCTGCAGGGGGGCACCTCAGGGCGGGAACGCCGGGGGAGGGCACAAGGTGTAAGTTTCACCTAGGGCGCGAAACATCCTTGTACCAGCCCTGTGTGCAAGCAACTAATTTTTACAGATAGGCAGGGGCACTGAAACAATTTGTATAGGGGGGTGCTGAGAGCCACTGAACAAACTGTAAATCCTGTATATGATGGAAATCACTTCAAGCCAGGGAGTGCGGCACCCCCAGCACCCTTAGTTCCAGCACCTCTACATATAAGTATAGTGGCATGGACAAACCAAGTGTTCTCATAGCATTACCCTATGGAAATTTGTCCCAAGAGGCCAATGGTCCCTTTTCTTTCTCCACTGCCACTAACACAACTGCTGTAAAACTAAGACTTGTTACAGAGACAACAAGAACTAAAGAACCATGCCCTTTATGTAATCACTCAGTTAAGGAGAAAGATTTCTGAGACTGGTGACTCAAGATGAAAGCCTTTAGAAGACTTAGGGATTTCCCCTTTGCCCACAAGAATCACTGCAGTTGCTGGCTTACTATCAAATTCAGAATCAAATATTGGCATATAGAGATAGGCTTGAATCAAATGCCTGGATCTGAACACCCCAGATTTTGGAACTAGATCCAGATCCAATCTTTGCCACTTAGGCCATCTCTATCCATGTGCTATATACTGCATGTGTGCAATTCTACTGATTCATCTCTGTTAAATACTATCAGATAATGTATGATCAATCTGCACTTACTTACAATGAGTGAGGATTCAGAAGGGATTTATTAAAGAGAAAGTCCACAGCAACTGCAAGAAAAAAAAGAAAATGTATTCACATTGTCCTTTCATCTCCTTTCCTTCTTAAGTCTCTGTTCAAGGACAGTGGTGTTACAAGCTAAGAAAAAAAACATTCAATACAACCGTAGCCAGTTTGGGATAATTGGTTCAGGTTATAAATAGCCAATCTAGTTGTTTAGGGGCTGTTGCTGCAAACCATTACTCACATGATTAATTCTTACTCAGATGAGTAGCCCCACTGAAGTTGATAGGACTACTGGTGGGCCTGATCCTCCATGCATGCAATTAAAGGGAGCTCTGCCACTGACTTCAGTAGGACCAGAGCTCATGTTCACAAGCATTATTCATGTAAGTGACAGTTGCAGGATCAGGCCCATATTCCGTTAGCACTTGATTCTGGAACACTTGAGTCACACAACTAATTTCACTGCCTTAATGAAATTACTTACATATTGTGACAAAGCTCTGTCCTTGTCTCTGTGGGTCCTGCATTTCCTGACAGATTTCACTAGCCTCAGAGGCTCACTGTGACCCTCCACTCAACCCTTCTCCCTCTAGAAACAAGGGTCAGTCTACTGAGCCATTTTCATCATAAGCCAGCAAGGGAGGTGAGGAGAAGCAACTTCCCTTGCACAGTCTCTTGTCTCCCAGTCTCAGTGATTAATCAGGGGGGAGCCCAGGCCTGCCCTCTACTCCGGGCTCCAGCCCAGGAACCCTAATAGTATCAACTATGGTAGCTGACCTTTTAAGAACAGGACATGTACAATTTCCTGGGCTACTTCCCCACAGCAGCCCCTCACCTCCTCAAGCTCCACTTCACCCTTATCTCAGGGCCTCCTTCCTTGTGATTGATATGGTGTGTACAGCTCAGGTGCTCCAACAGTACAACTTCTTACGACCCCTGACATGCACACCCACCTAACTAACTGGGAGGCTTTTAACTAGTTTCAGACAGCCCCTGATTGGCTTCAGGTGTCCCAATCAACCTAGCATCCTCCCTGCCTTTTGGAAAGCTCTGAATTGGCCCCAGGTGTCTTAATTGACCTGGAGCAGCTGCCATTTACTTATCCTGGTACCAGGGATTTGTTTAACCTGAGGCTAATATATCTATCTCCCACTACTTTTCTAGAGCCATCTGGCCTTGCCCCGTCACAATATATAAGGTATACAGGATAAAGTCTTTCAGATTTGATCTTGTACTATTCGAGCCAATGGGAGCTTTTCCAATGGCTAAAATGGGAGCAGGATCAAACTCTCAATGACTAAGGATTTCAAACAATTTTTACAGCAACGCAGCTCACCTTCAAATAAGCCTTATTGCAACCTTGTTTACTAAATATGAAGCACTTTCACTTTCTTAGCACACAATGCAGTGGGAACAAATCAAGAGATTGACGGTAAAATAAATAAAGCTCTTGGTTTTCCTTATAGTATATTGGTATTGAAGTTTCCCCACTACATTCCTTTTGTATGTATTTAAGAGTTTGATTAATTTTTTTCCAGTATATAAACTCACAACATCTCTGGGGATGACATCCAAGTTAAGAATCGTAAAGACATATAATAAATGTATTGATTGAATTTATATTACCTAAATATAAAAATAATAAAATAGTATATGTTTTTATGAAATGTTGCACATTATATATCTGTATGTGTAAATACAAGAACTATGTAGTATTTCAATAATAATTATTCATATGCATACATAAGAACAAGGATCATATATATTCTTTTAACTCCTTTAACTCATTAGCCAGGCAGATTACTTTTTTTAGATAAAGTCTGAGGGAAAAGTTATACCCAAGGTGAATTTTGAAACAACTGTGTCACTCTGAAACTGATCCTTCAATGATTCTTATCTGCAAACGATGGGATATTTGTTCCATTGAACGTCACTCGGATAAAATCGGTCTAAAGTCTCATGTTAGCTATTGGCAACCACATAAGAGCATTACATCTGAAAACAGGCTTTACTTTATTGACCATAAAATAAACAACGTATCTTATCATTCTACTATTTAAGTAGCAAAATACTTTTAGATGCAAGCTTTAAAAGACTTTCCAGCCTATTAAGTATACAATTGTCACAATATGGGCTAGTACTTTACTTAATATAGTTCTCACAACAGACCTTATAAAACCCTGCCATGAGGTCAAGAGATGTTCTGTCCAAGTAGCTACTCAGTCAGAGAGCAAGAAATGAGATAACATTTCAAAAGTGCCTAAATGCCCATTTTCAAAAATGACTTAGGCACCTAAATACAGTCAAGGATCTGGGACAAAGTCACTTTTGAAAATGGTGTCTACATCATACCATTAAAGAGCTCTGAAGAGGTATGATTTGTAAAGCACTTTGATGTGTTGCACTCTAACTGCCCCATGTAGATCCTGCTGGCCTGCTCCAAAAAATAATTAGTTTGTGTTAATGTAGTTCTGTTTGAAACTTGTTTGAAACATGATCATGTTAACACGAACTATGTACCTTTTAGAGCATGCCAGAGAACAGTTAGTGTGCTGTACAAATCACACCCCTCTGATACCTTTTGCCATGCCATGTAAACAAGCCCTTAGATGCTTTTGAAAATTTTATAAACAGTCTTAACTTTATTTTCATACTGGAATCATAGGACCAAATTATCTTTCTTGATCCAGCCCCTTTGATTTCTCTGTAATGCAAAGAGAGAGAAAAAATGATGGCTCTCTCCAGCTGAGGATTCTCTCAGGGTTGGACATTTCCCAGATGTCACAGAGATGGCATACCCAGCTCCTGCACCATGCCCCTGCAGCCCCGGCAGAGGGGGGCATGAGCAGGAAAAAAGGCATTACTGGAGCTCTGTTGCTTCATACCTGTTTTTCGGTGGATACTGGGTGCAGCCAAGAACATGGCCAATAGAGCCAGAGAGTTAAGGTCAACACTGGAGGAAGCTGGTGCAATTTTACTGGAGTGAATTTGATTTATGTAAATTAGACCTCTTAGGTCATTCAGTTCCATCCACGCTGACACTGTAGGATTATTCTCTACTATATTTCCTACTGCTTTGTGCAGTCTGGTTTTAAATGCATCCAGAAGAGTTAATTCTGTATCTTATGTCAATAATAAACTTTATATAACCTATTGTAAAAGATGATTCATTCTTTCCACTATTTTAAAGTGTCCAAGGTTATTAAGTAAAAAATATGGATCTGGATAGCTTTAAGAGCCACATTTGGAAACACTAAGACCAATTTGTGTATGAGCTTGAGGCTGGACCCAAAGTTCATTGAAGTCAAAGTGATTCTTTCCATTGACCTAAATTGGCTTTCATTCAGACTCTCGCTGTGCATGCAACATACATATTGATGCATTTCAAATGAGTAAGCATTTATATACTTGTTTGCATATAAAGGAGGAAATGTGGAATTTGTGAGAAATTGGGTGCCTGCCCCAATTTTGAAGGCACATTTATTTTGGGTACCAGTGTCTCAAATTTTGATTTAATGGATCATGAACCAGCAAATGCCAGGAGACTGAAAGTTATAGTTAATAATACATCCCTGTATCTTGCTCTTTTTATTTTTCACAACATTAGTGAAAGATGGAGAGTCAGCTCTAATTACGAATTTCAGTGCTTTGTTAGGTTAAAATCAGACTTTCTGTAGAAGCAAGGCTTTTATTTTATGTACCGGTATTTTTTTTTTGCTACTTGATTAATAGGAAAGGAAAAAAGTATGTAGCCACCCCAAATATAAATTGTACATTCACAAATTCATATTTAAAGGTGAACTAAAATGCAATAAACAAACAATTCAGCTGTTTAAGATTTAAAATTATTGGCCAACTTGTGTAGATTTAAACAACATAATAATAGTTTAAATTACCAATCAATGTAATTTGAAGCCCTGGCTCTGATCTCTGGCTGTGGCTGAGGGGGATATGGTGTAACTCAGGAGGAGAGATACCAAGGTAGCCTTAGTGTCCTACCACAGTTCTGGGACTGCAATGCACTGAGCTCCGCCCCCTCCTGCCCCCATCCAGTGCAAGCGAGAGCTCTGAAGACTGCTCTAATGTCTGCCATCTGACAATGGCCTCAACACAACCTCCTTCCCCACAGCACACCCCAATGCCAGGTGCAGGAAGAGGGGTGGCACAGAAGTCATCGCACTGGCTTTACACCCCCACAGGATCTCCTTACCCTGGGGTGATCCCCCAGGGTCAGTTAAGCTGGTGTTAGGGCTGCTTTGTGCCGATGAGGCAGTGGGCACAGCATAGATGAGCATCAGGATAAAAATATCTGGAGTTTGTCTAAGGGAGTGATAACCCTTGAGTTTGGTGAATGGTCAGCAACAAAGTAGTGTGATCTGGTTTCCATCAGATAATGGATCTAATTCTGGAGCACCTGAGGAACAGGAGATGCACAGACCTGGTTGGAAAACAGTATTTTCCATTAAAATTATTGTAAGAAAAAAAAACGTTTGGAAACTTTGTATGAAAAAATGTCGGGCTTTGTTTGTTGCTTTGGTTGTTTTGAAAAACCATCAAACCAACAACTTCTCAGTTATGTGCGGGTTTTTTTTGTTTTCAAACTCTAAAACCAGGGGCATCCATAGCCATACGCCAATTGCTCAGCATTGGGCCCACTCAATGGCAGTGGCACGGGGGTGGCAGGGCCAAAATTGAGCGTGTGATGTCATCACCTGATGCATGGGAGCCTCAGCAGTGCTGAGGTTTGCCGCCCCTCTGTCATGACTGGGGGGCCTAGGGGCCAAACCTGAGTGTGGAGTGGGGTGGCTAGTCCTTTTCCTCCTCGCTGCTACTGCATCTCCTGCATCAGGGCTTCTCCAGCCTCGTCCCACTTCCAGCAGTCTGTGTCCCCTCTGCTCTGCCTGCAGGATTTGCACAACAATAGCCTTGAGATCTGTTGCAAATACTGGGAGCAGTAGGGAGTGCCCATATAGGAGAGGAGGCTGGGAGAGATGTGGCGGGGAGCCCTGGGATATACCATGTAATAGTGTTCTGGCGGTGCTCCCTGACTGATAATGTTCCAATTCTGTTTTTCATCCCTGAAAACAGAAGATTCTGAAAGAAACAAAAATGGTCATCAAGAAAAAGATCATTTTTAGTCACCAAGCTCCTGAGAGGATAGGTGAAAGGTGAGAATGCGGAAGTTAGTAATGAAGCCTACAACATGGATAACCCTACGCTCCTTGAAATCTGGTTGAATGGGCATTGCAGGAAGTGCAAACCGGGGCAGGATTTAATAAACAATATATATTATAAGAGCCAGATTTTCAGATCTTACAGAAACACTTCAGCATTGTCAATAAAATGCACTGAAGTAATTGTCCCTGCCTCCATGTCACATCTCAAAGTATTTTTACTCTACAATATATAATACTTGCAAGTGAGAATACAAGTGATCACTTCTTAGCCATTTTGTCTTACAGTTTAAGATGAAAACAATGAACTTTTCACACAAGTCTCTGAAACACAAGTACACTGCATCTACAGGGTATGACATACTTGGTAAATTTTAGGTATTTAGACTAACATCTGCAAACTAACATAGAAATCTATATTTAGGCTCTGTTATTTCATGCATGGTTAACCTGGAGAGCATGTCTGGGAGAGCACCTGGTGTTAACCAGTCTGATAGGGTGCTGCCTGCAGCACTACAAACTTGTTAACCTAGCGTTTAAAATAGATCTTGCACACTATCTCAGATTAACCATGGCTAGTTTTATTCTGTATTGTCCACTCTCCTTCCCCTCCATTATTTCTGATGTTGGGAAGAATGAGATGCTGCTACAAATGGCTCCGTTTTGATAAAGTCCCTCATTAAGAATTGTATCTAGACAATAGTAAGAGCAATGTATGACTCATATCATCACAGATGGGGTATTTTATACACTGCAAGACTGAGGGATGGGGCTCAATTAAGTTAAATGGACCACAGCCCTAGTTTGCTTAAGCATCCAGTTTGGTACTTTCTTTAGTGTAGTTACATATATGCTTTGGAACACCAGCTTGTTGTAGCTAAGATCACAGTTTAGGTATGGCATGGATCGAGAGACCGGTTTGTGCTGCTTTCAATGTACAGGGAAATGTCTGCACTCTGCCAGCCTGCAATTATAGCTCGTGCTATAAATGGCCACTAAACATTTTGCATTCCCAGCTAGATGACTGCCTGTTCTGCCTGCAGGACAAAACCAGCCCTTCATGAATTGATACCGAATATCTGTAACTTTCATTGACTTTAATGACATTTGTGGATAACTCAGCGCTTCTGAAAAAGTCAGATTGTTTTTATATAGGTTTCTAAGTATAGATTTAGGAGTCTGAGGCCTGGTTTACACTATGCGTTTAAACTGATTTTAGCAGTGTTAAACCGATTTAACACCACACCCGTCCACACTACAAGGCCCTTTATATCGATATAAAGGGCTCTTTAAATTGGTTTCTGTACTCCTCCCCGATGAGAGGCATAGCGCTAAAATTGGTATTACCATATTAGATTAGGGTAAGTATGGTCACAAATCGACGGTATTGGCCTCTGGGCAGTATCCCACAGTGCACCACTGTGACCGCTCTGGAAAGCAATCTGAACTCGGATGCACTGACCAGGTATACAGGAAAAACCCTGCGAACTTTTGAATTTCATTTCCTGTTTGGCCAGGTTGGAGGTCTGATCAGCGCAGGTGACCATGCTGAGCTCATCAGCACAGGTAGCAATGCAGTCTTCTGAGAATTGAAAAAGAGCTCCAGCATGGACCGCATGGGAGGTACTGGATCTGATCGCTGTATGGGGAGAGGATTCAGTTGTTCGTGCTACCGAACTCTGTTCCCCAAAAGAACGAAGGATGAAAAATATTTGAGACTGATTCCAAGGCTATGATTGAAGGAAAGGGCCACACCAGGGACTCAGTGCCAGTGCAGAGTGAACGTTAGGGGCTTCAGACAAGCCTACGCAGGATACAAAACCAAGAGCAAACAGAAGCGCTCGGAGGAAAACATGCCGCTTCTACTGCTGAGCTGCAAGAATGCAATTCTAGGCGGGGCTGCGCCACCACACTACCCCCACGCCCTGTCCGTGGATTCCTGAGGTGGGGGTTGTAATCTCAACCATGGCTGAGGATTCTGCGGAGGGGAAGATGAGGCAGGAGGAAGAGGAGAGGAGCGACCTTGCAGAGAGCACACAGCACTCCGTTAGCACCCAACAGCCAGGAGCTTTTCTGCGGACCCAGACGGAAATTACCCTCCCAGCCCTCCCCAAGACCACTAGCCCAGACAGTGAAGCCATGGAAGCGACCTCTGGTGAGTGTACCTTTGTAAATATAAAACATGGTTTAAAAAGCAGCGTTTTTAATGATTGATTTGCCCTGAGGGCTTGGGATGCATTCGCGGCCAGAAAGTTATTGGAAAGTTTGTTAACATGTCTCGGGGATGGAGGCAGGAAATCCTCCAGGGACATCTCCATGAAGCGCTCCTGGAGGTACTCCAAAAGCCTTTGCAGAAGGTTTCTGGGCAAGGCAGCCTTATTCCGTCCACCATGGTAGGACACTTTACCACGCCATCATGTAGCAAGTAATGGGTATCATTGCATGACAAAGCATAGCTGCGTATGGTCCCGGTGATCCGCTGGCATTCAAGAAAACATCCGTCTTTCTTATCTCGCTCTGTTATCCTCAGGAGAGGTGATATCGTTCATGGTAACCTGGTTGAAATTCAGGAATTTAAAGTAAGGGGACAGAGATGATGCCATTTTCCTACTGGGCACTGTTTGCCTGTTGCTTAAAAGAAATCCTTCCTTGCACGTAGCCAAGACGGAAGGAGGGGAGGGGGAATACGCTGAGCTTTTTTGCATTTGGGCTAGCAGGGATCTTCCCTGCTACCAGCCACGCGGTGGGGGGGGAAGGGGGGTGATTAGCAGTGATCTTCCATGATACCAGCCATGTGGTGGGGGGAGGGTAAAGCGATCATCCCAGCAGAATTGGAGGGGGGGTGGCTTCTGCTGCTGCATGTTAACAGGAAAGAAGCATCACTGAACGGGATTTGCTTGGTATTTGGGGTAAAGGAGGGCACTGTGTATATGAAGGCTGCAGAAGCCAAAAGACAATGGCTTACCATGGCCAGCATGCAAGCTGAATTCTGATGCCCAGTGCCTGTGTCTGTGAGATCTGTAACACCAGAGCCGCAGGGCACTCAATATTAAGATGCAAAATGCGACCTTGTAGTGAAATCACATGTGCTATGTAAGGTGAATAGTGTTGTTCACTGTGAAAGAGTATAACCATTGTTCTGTAAAATGTATCTTTTTAAATACTTCTCTCACCTTTTTTCCCTCCCTCATGCAGCTGCAATATTTTCAAGCCTCCCTACTCCATCCGAAGGCTAGCTCAGATAATGCTGAGCGAAAAAGAAGACGCGAGATGAAATGTTCTTGAAATCATGGAAGTGACCAGCAATCAGAATGTTTTTGTCCGAATGATGTGGAGGACATGGTAGGCAAAGTACAGGAAAGATGCCAGTGAACGTGAGGACAGAGGACCAACGTGGAGGATAGGAGGATTGACGTGAGGATAGGAGAGAAGCTCAAGATGCGAGGGGTGGCAGGAAAGATCAGAGGTGTAGGCAGGAAGATTCAGCGGTGGCGGGCTGCAATGTGGGGCTGCCTGCGTGATTTCAAACTGATATTCCTCCGACGTCTGGTGGGCTTCAGGAAGGCAGCAGGGTTCACAGAATGCCGGCTGCAGCCCTGTGTAACCAACCTTCACCACTCACCATGTTCCATATCTTCCTTCATCCAGCTTGTAATAACACGTTGGTGGGAAGGCTTCCTGCACCCGCCCACTCCACCCCCGTGGACAGCCCACCAAAGGCTGTCATTACATTGAAAGTTTAGTTGGCCTTTTCCTTCCCTCCTATCCTTCTCCCCAAAACCCCACCAGGATACCTTGTCAGTTCTCTCCCTCTTTTTATATGATTTTTTAATAAAGAATACATGATTTTTTAACAATAGTGAGTTTATTTCTTACGCAAGCTGCATCGAAGGGAGAGGGTGGTGCTTAAAGGGAATGGAGTCAATCGGGGGGGCGGGTTTTCATGAAGGGGAAAACAAACACAGCAGTCACCACAACCTACCCTGGCCCGTGATCGAAACCATTTCAAAGCTTCCTATGCCCGCTCCTGGTGCTCCTAATACGCCCTTGGGTCGATTGCGCGTAACCAGCGGCCAGGTGATTTGCCTCAGCTCTCCCACCCCGCATGAAGCTCTCCTACCTCACAGAGATTTGAGCACACAAGCAGCAGCAATAACAAAAGGGGCATAGTGCTGAGGTCTGTAGTATGTACACCGAGCGCTTATGGCCAATACATCTACCACCATCCTGCACTTGCTCAGCCGTAGGAACACAGACCAGGTCCAGGCGCTGTGTATGGTTCAGACCATGGCATCAAGGGCTAGGCTGGCCACACCAGGATAACTACAGCATCTTCAACATCCCCAACTGTTATTTTCTGGTCTGGGAACTAATTCCCTTGCTGCAGCAGTTTAAACAGAGCAGTGCTTCTGAAGATGCAAGCGTCATGAACCCTTCCCGGCCATCTCACGTGGATGTTGGTGAAACGTCCCTTGTGATCCACCAGTGCTTGCGGCACCATTGAAAAGTACCCCTTGTGGTTTATGTACTGGGTGCCCTGGTGCTCCGGTGCCAAGATAGGGATATGAGTTGCATCTATCACCCCCCCACAGTTAGGGAATCCCACTGCAGCAAAGCCATCCACTATAACCTGCACGTTTCCCAGAGTTACAACCTTTCGTAGCAGCAGCTTTGGCTACTTGCATCACAGCAGCCCCCACAGTAGATTTTCCCACTCCAAATTGATTCCCGACTGACCAGTAGCTGTATGGCGTTGCAAGCTTCCGGAGGGCTATTGCCACTCGCTTCTCCACTGTGAGAGCTGCTCTCATCTTGGTATTCTGGCGTTTCAGGGCAGGGGAAAGCAAGTCACAAAGTTCCATGAAAGTGCTCTTACGCATGCAAAAGTTTCGCAGCCACTGGGAATCATCCCACACCTGCAAAACTATGCGGTCCCACCAGTCTGTGCTTTGTTTCCCGGCCCCAAAATCGGCATTCAATGGCTAGAACCTACCCCATTACCAGCAGGATCTCCAAAGCGCAGGGGCCCGTGGTTTGAGAGAATTCTGTGTCTATGTCCTCATCACTCTGATCGCCGCTCTGCCGTAGCCGCCTCCTCCTCGCCTGGCTTTGCAGATCCTGGTCCAGCATAGACTGCACGAGAATGTGCGAGGTGTTTACAAAGTCCACGATTGCGGTATTGATCTGAGCAGGGTCCATGCTTGCTGTGCTATAGTGTTTGCACAGTTCACCCAGGAAAAAAGGCACGAAATGGTTGTCTGCTGCTTTCATGGAGGGAGGGGTGAGGCTGTACCCAGAACCACTCATGACAATGATTTTTGCCCCATCAAGCACTGGGCTCTCAACCCAGAATTCCAAGGGGCGGGGGAGACTGCGGGAACTATGGGATAGCTACGGGATAGCTACCCACAGTGCAACGCTCCAGAAATCGACACTAGCCTCGGACCATGGACGCACACCGCCGAATTAATGTGGTTAGTGTGGCCACATGCACTCGACTTTATACAATCTGTTTTATAAAACCGGTTTATGTTAAATCGGAATAATCCCGTAGTGTAGACGTACCCTGACTTTCAGCACCTAGGTTTGAAAATTTCAGGCAATATGCATACCCAATAAGTGGGTATATTATATCCTCTTACATTAAATCCTACTAGGGCAGCTAACTCTTGAGGAGAAATAGAGAAAGATTTGAAGAATTCAAGTACAAATATTGCATTTAATTTGCTTTTAAAGTTTGTTAATTACAACTCTGGTTCAAAGCACTGAAATTGGTACTGGGCATTCATTTAGTTTAAATCCTTGAATAACTTATTCAACATCATAAATCCTCATAGACTTTAGTATCACTGCATCAGTGATCAATAACTGATAATAGACATTTCAAAGATTGAAAGAAATTAGTATTTTAGCTTTCTTGGAATGTAGGTTATTTTGATTAGGTAAAATAATTAGCTCATCAAGGACAAGGCTGAAGATGTTTTCTTAATTTTTGGGCCCATCTCTCTCCTTTGAGCAGTCTTTTTTTAATTTATTTATTCCAATTGTACATCAAACCAGGCCATTTTGTAGTCCAAATGAACATACAGCCCTAATTTCATAAGCCCCACACTCCTCTTGTTCCTATCCTAAGGCCACAATTTCCTTGTGATGGAAAATAATTTCTCCACATAAACCTTGCTTACTGATATGGATGGGACTAAGATCAGAATGGCCTTTGGCACTATCATTGCTCTTCCAGTCAGGAGCTGGAGGCCAGTCAATTGCCCTCAGCCCAGGGAGCAGACAGCTACACTCGCAGGCTCCCTGGATGCACTGGTGAGCTGTAGAGCACTATCTGTTCTATGTAAAAGAGGCAGACAGAACTGGACAAGTGTC
Organism: Chelonoidis abingdonii; assembly: GCF_003597395.2. Lineage (NCBI taxonomy): Eukaryota > Metazoa > Chordata > Testudines > Testudinidae > Chelonoidis > Chelonoidis abingdonii. The sequence goes on along the minus strand of NC_133770.1, from coordinate 255,122,126 downwards.
CTCCACTCAACCAAGACTGCCACATCACTGCCATTCTAAAAAGTGTATTTTTCAGTATCTGCAAAGACATCGCATAAATGATTAATGCTGTTACCACTTAATGGGAGAAAGAAAAACAATTTTCCATGAATTAGGGATATTTGAATATCCCAGCAAGATCTGTTCAGGAAAAAGGCCATTGACTAAAGGCAATCACAAAACATTCAGGACAGTTGCAGCCTTAACTCTTATCCACTATGAAAAAGTCCTTGTCTACACTCTGTATTAAGAGTGAATGGAATCACTCCAATTGAACTCAGGTCACCTGGTGCACTGGGGTCTCATGGTGTCCTATGAGGCATCTTCAAGATGCAAATCTCAGGTCCATTTTAGTTCACAGAAGTAAGTATGATATTACTGCGTATTTCTACTTCCCAAATTCCCTTGTAGCTATGCTGAGGGAGAATCTTCAGTGCTTGGGATTTTCCCTTTAAAAATTACTACCATGAAAAGAGCATCTGCTAAGTTTGTCATATCAAGAATCCTGTCAGCCCCTCCCACCACGTGTGTCCCTTTGAAAGGCTCCTGTCCTTTACTGGATTTTATCTGCTTTCTTTATCAGTTTTAAGATAGGTTGACCTTGAAGCTGTATGGGTGGGCATAGATCCCAGCTGTGGATTAGGGCTGGGATCAGGGTCTTTGTTCTGGGAAAGCACAAGTAGGCTCATACATGATGACATCATGTGGCAGTGGCCATTTTTAGTATTCATTAGCTAACCTTATTTTCCAAATTAGATGTATAAGAATACAAAACCTGGCCAAATGGTGCATCAGCAGCATTTTTTAAATGTCCTTGCTTTGTTCTCCTTAATTTAAACCTATATAGATCTTTTTTAAAAAATAATAAGCACTTGGTTACTTTCCTACACTGCTTCTCCTTGAAAGTGTGTGCAAGGAGGGCACAGTCATCAGCAAACAGGAGCTTTCTTAATAGCTGCTCGAGTAACTTAGTGTGTGCCTGAGTTGCTGTAGACTAAATAGATCCCCATCCAATCTAAACCAGATCTGTACACCTCTGTCAAAGTCCTGGAATGTGAACAAGAGCATGGATAGGGTGTCCAGATAGCAAGCGTGAAAAATCAGGACAGGGGGTGGGGGGTAATAGGAGCCTATATAAGAAAAAGACCCAAAAATCGGGACTGTCCCTATAAAATTGGGACATATGGTCACCCTAAGCATGGTTGAAAGGACAATGGCAAAAAGCCATTACACATCCTTGTTTGGTGCCATTGGTGACGGAGAAGGCTTCTCATAAGTCACCACACTCCATCGCCCAGGACATCGTGTCATTGTAAAATGAGTGGATGACAGCAATCATCTTCTCTGGGCAGACAAATTTATAAAAGAGACACTCACATGTCAAAGACCTTGGTCAGGTCAACAAACACTATGTATAGGTCCTTGTTCTGTTCTTGAGCCTTCTCTTGTATTCGTCCAGCTACAAAGTTCACATCCATGGTGCCACAGCAAGCACAAAATCCACACTGTGACTGTGGCTACACCAACTCCACTAGATGAAAGACAAGCCTGTTGAGGACAACCTGTGCAAGGATCTTCCCCACTAAAGACAGCAGTGAGATTATGCAATGGTTGTCACAGCTAGATATGTTTCCTTTTATTTTGTATAGATGGACCATGAAAGCATCCTTACATTGCTGGGACATGGTACCCTGTTCCCATATACAGCAACTCCCCACTTAATGTCCTCTTGCTTAACGTTGCTTCAATGTTATGTCACTGCTCCATTACAGAACATGCTTGTTTAAAGTTGTGCAATGCTCTGCTATAACACTGTTTGGCTGCATGCTTTGTCCACGGCTGGCAGCCTTCCTATCAGCTCCCCTACACGCCCCCCCTGGCACCTCCCACCTGCTGGCAGACCCCGCAGATCAATGCCTTCCCCCTGCTCCCCTCACCTCCTGCCTGTGGCAATCAGCTGTCTTGCAGGGTTCAGGAGGCTGGGGGAGGAGCGAGGAGGTGGCATACAACCTCCTCCCTCCCTCCCCTGCCTCCTGCCCACAGCAATCAGCCAGTTTGCCGCATTCAGGAGGCAGGGGAGGGAGTGGGGAGACTGCGCACCAGGTCCTCGCTCCTCCCCTCAGCCTCCAGAATGCCACAAGACAGCTGATTGCCAGGGGCAGAGGGTGGGGGGAGCAGGGAGATGGCGCTGATCCGCAGGGTTCACCGGCAGGCGGAGGCATTGGGGGGGGGCATAGTGGAGCTGGTAGGGAGGCTGGCAGCATGTTTGATACCTGTATTAAATTGCTTGTTTAAAATTATTTAAAACTTATACCTGTATTAAATGGCTTGTTTAATATGTATATAATGCCTTTTGTCTGGCAAAAAAAAATTCCCTGGAGCCTAACCCTCCCCATCCCCTATTAACATTAATTGTTATGGGGAAATTGGATTTGAGTAACATTGTTTTGCTTAAAGTCGCATTTTTCAGGAACATAACTATAACGTTAAGTGAGAAGTTACTGAAGTCTTGAAAAATCTGGTGAGTTTCCTAACCAAGTGGGCACTTCCAAATGTGTACACTTCAGGTGGAATGCCATTGGAGCCTGGAGACTTCCTGTAGATAGCTGTATGATGGCCTTAGTAACCTTGTCTAAAGAAGGATCCACTGACAGCTCCTCCAGGACAGGATTCTGGGCATGAGTTGATGGCTTAGTTGGATATAGTGGATTGACAGTTTAGGAGACTATCAAAGTGCTCTGCTTCTGAGAATATCATTTTTGTTTGTGAGTAGCCGGCTATCATCTGCTGTGAGGAAAGGGGCTGTACCACTGGATTTTGGGCCAGACATAATACAGAGACCTTCGTAGAAGGGTTTCATGTCATGCTTGTCAGCTACTTCCTGCAGTTCTGCAGCCTTCTGCTCCCACCAGTCGTTCTTCGTTGCCCTTAATTCGATTTATAGTATATGTTTGGCCTGAAGGTACCTGGGCATCCTTTGCTGCTCATTTCTTGTACAAGATGTAGGATTTGTGTGTGTTGAACATGGTCTCCAGGAGTTGGTCTATCTCAGGGATATTCTAATCAAACCAGTCTTGGTATTTCTGCCTGTCACTGGCTTCTGGTGTTGTCTTTTGAGGGGTTTTGCTGGTCCTGACTGGACCTCCTTAGCTTGCTCTTGGTCAAGGCAGTTCTTGGACCTTCACCTATAATTAAGTCTAGTAGGCTACTTCAGTCTCCTGACTATGTTCATGGAGGCAAACTAGTGAAGGAGCGTCACCTCTTTGCTGTCCCAGGCCTTTCTGCCTCCCTTTCCCTCTCTATACTCTCCCTTTGTAGCAAGCCTTGTTTCCTCTATTGACTGAAGCTGTGGATGTCTGCCTTCATGATTGGCAGCTCTGGCCACTGCCTGGTGGTATAGTCCAGCTTATGCCACTGTTTTGACCTAGGATGCATCCATGTTGTCTTATTTTGTTGGCCTGAGACTGTGTTGGTGTTAGTGAGATTGAACTGAGTACACTTGGAGAGAAGTAGTTAGCCATTGGAGCTTGACCTTCCAATGCCATGAAGGCCTACCACCCTGCTCCACATGTCAAAGTCAGCTGCCACATAAGCATTAAAGTCTCCAAGGACAATGAGTTTGTCCTGGTGTGGCAGACCTTTGATGACTCTGCTGAGATCCTCATAAAACGCCTTCTTGATCTCATCGGTACAAGTCATTGTTGGTGGGTAGCCACTGATAATGGTGGCATATTGGTCTCTGGACAAGTTTATGCAGAGCACCATAAGTCAGTCATTAAATCCCTTAGTGAGTGAGTCAAGCTTGCAGGCAAATTCACACCGTATGGCAAACCCTAACCCTTGACCTTGCCAATCCAGTAGTAGGTATAGCTTGCTCCCACATCTTCAAGGTGGGACTCATCAGTGAGTCTGGTTTCACTGAGAGCAGCAATGTCTATTTTATATCTATTCACTGTCTTGGCATTAAGGACTGTTCTACATTCTGATCTTTGGTGATTGTCAAAAAGAGTTCTGAGATTTCATGACCCAAATGTCAGTCTGTGAATCTGTGTTTTATTTCAACTGCTGAGTTGACCACCAGCCAGAAGTGGTAGCCTGACAGTTACAGAAAGGGCAGGCTGTGTTTAAGGTTCCTTTGCAGTCCCCTTTCCCTGGACTGGGGAGAATAGCACTACGCCTAAAAAGGCCTACTCTATCAACTCAGGAGGATAAGACCTCCTTATTTGCCCAGGTCTATGGAGAATAACCATCACCCTAAGGTCTGTCTGTTTGAAACGTTGTGACTAAGGACTGCTGGAAGCATCCTCTGCCTGTCCCTGTCACCTCTTCCCCATTGCCCCAGTACTGTTGTAAATTGAGTAAGATGAGCTAAAAGAGGTGAATGAATTGGCTGAACAACCTGCACTCTGAATGGATTTAAGTGAGAGAGGTTTGTGCAGAGCCTTTCTCACTCTCTTGCCCAATCAGCTGTTGCTGCGCTGGTGAAATAGATGCCACAATCACAGCAGCTGGCATGGGTGTGGGATTTGTATTTGGAGCTGTCCTCCTACATGAGTTGCCAGTTTGAGCTAAAGAGCCTCATCTGCCCCTCAGTATAATGATTGGTCAGTGACTGTGTATATAATGCAAGGTACCCTGATATGCCATCACAAGAAATGTTTCATCTCTATCCTCACTGTTATCATCCTATTTGTTATAGCTAATGTGTTCTTTCACATCATCTGCCAATGAAGATTTCATGGTGATCCTGGCAAGGAGGATGAGGTTTGGGGGTTACTCACATTTTCTAAGGTGTGACTCAAAGACTAGTGGAGGATAGGAGCATCTCACTCTTCCCATACAGACCTCTGGAGTTCTGCCCACTGCCTACTTAATAAATAAGTAATAAAGATAAAGATCTTTAAAAGTTTGAAAATCAGGTTTTTGAGGTTAAAGTTGTAAGCTGATAACAAGTTGACCCGCTTGCACTGTAGCATTGTGAAAGCCTAATGCTTAGCTTCTGTTTGTTTTACCTTACTACCTGCATTTTTCCATTCTCTAAGCATTGTAAATGTCACTATTTTCCATAAGCACATAAAGCTGAGTCCTGATCTTTGCTCACAAAGATTCTAGTTCTGACATCAGTTCTGCACTGTAGCTCTCCACATTTTTAATGGAAACTTTGTACAGTTTTACAAAGTGTTTATATTATCAGCTGTTGCAGGGAAGATATACGATCATGAACTCCAGATTAGGCAGGTAAAATGGATCAGATTTTCAAATAGTTTGTTTTATAAATGCTTATAAATGTAAAATTTGCAGCTCCCAGGCAGCCACTGCTGCTAGCTGATGATGAAGTCATCCCCAGTAGCAACTTAGGAATAGCTGTCAGTTCTCTACAAAAGCTATTCAAACTTGCATGATTAGCCACAAGGATCCCTCATGAATAGAACCAGGTTTCTCTTTCTAAACTGGAACTTAAGTGACATGGAGTCAATCATTTACATTTGACAGAAAATTAAACACTTTCAATGGATCATAGACATTAGTGATGGGGGAAATGCCTATTTATTCATCCAGTCTAGCCTCCAAGTTTGGGTTTTTATTTGATTGATGAAAAAATACCCTATTCATTTTTCAGGGGTGGAGGGAAGGGCAGTGGGGAAGAATGTGGTTGAGAAAATGCACAAAAGGCTACAGGAAAATGCTATAGGCAGTGTAAATAAATCTCTGAACCCTTAAAGAGCTCATATAATTTGAGGAAGAAATATTATATAGAGGAGCTACTCTCCTCTTCACATGCACACTTACCAGCCACTAATCTTAAATGAGAGCCATACACATGGAGACTAGACCTTAAAAACAGATGCAGTCTCATCCTGCATCCAGGGAATAATAAATTGGCGCCAGGTAGCCCCACCACATAACATTAAATATAATAAAGCCAATACTGCACTTGCTCCTTTTATATAAGAAAAGGGGGCATTGATCCTGTATGTCCACAGAGAGCCCCACTAAAGTTAGTGAGGCTGTTAAGTTAAAGGTCCACATATGCAGATCAGATTGCATGTTTGGGGTCTTAGTTTGTAAAGTAACCGCCCATCCCCAGATACTAAGGTGAAATCTTTGTCCCCGCTGTCCATTATGCTGGGTAGCTCTAATAGCTCCAGATTTGGCTGTGGGAGATTTCCCCTTAGCTGCTGTCTTAATGTAGGTTTAAGTCCCATTTTCACTGCTGAGAATTACCAGGGACAGGACTTAATGAAGCTAGAACTTTGATTTCACTGGTTACTTCTTTGGGAGCAACTGGCCTTACTGGAGCACCCAGCCAAAGTCTACTGAAGTCAGTGGTAGTCTCTCACTTGAGTTCAGTGGTTTGGGATCAGGCCTTGAATGATTTTAAGAAAGACTTGTGATACGGTGTGTGAGACATTCTGGTATCTTTTCTTATGTGGAAAATGTGTACCTACCTATAATGTCAAGCAAATGCAACAATCAAACACGTAGTAAAAATTGAACATTAGTGTTAGTAATAATTTTATAACCAAATATTAAGAACATACAGGGCCAAATTCCCATTGATTTCAATGAGAGTGGGAACTGGTCTTTAATAATGGATGTTTATAATTAATTTTAAAGCACAATTAATCCTATTTAAGAACACACATCAAGAGTCATATGAAATGACCACTCCTAGAATGATTTTGCACAATAAAAACATAATGTTAACTTGTATCAGAGGTTTTTGTGAACACTGAAATCAAAAATTATAAATTTTAGATATTCTTGTTTGCACTCTCACAGCACAATGCCATCCTGCACAATACTTGTGCTATAAGGATCATGGGGACCATAATTATTGCTCAAGAATGTATTCATTATAGCAAAGTTATAGAGTACAAAAGTCTTTTAATAGGTAGTCTCAACCCCTAGTGAATAATGGAAAAACTTGGGTTATCTAATTCCAAATTCTTTTATTACAGTTATAGGTCAAACTCATGTGACTTCAAAGCAATGAAATTACATGACAGGAGACTCAATAAAGTGTAATATGGAAAAAACAATAACTAAAAGCAAACAACATTAAAAGGTTCACAGGTTCATCTTCCAACACCGTTGAACTTAAAACTAGCTCAGCAGAATGACATAAATCCAGCTATAATAAAAGTCTCAGTCACAGTGTACTATTACTTAGCAAACTGGATTCCCTGTGTTGACAGAAATCTGTGTGATCAGCTGGACTACCCAATCCATCAGCCTTTATACAGCAGAAACTCTCATTGATTTTAATGGAATTCAACAGTGATTTCGATTGAAAGTCTGCAGGATTGGGCTCCCAAATCTATTTACTTTTTCAGTATAAAATCCCAACAATTGCAATTCAATTCTAAGGTCTATTCTCCATATGTGTGGCTCTCATTTAATTAGTGGCTGGTAAGCATGCATGTCAAGAGGAGAGTAGCTCCTCTGCATAATAATTTCTCCCACAAATTATATGAGCTGTTTAAGAATTAAGAGATTTATTTACATTGCCTGTAGCATTTTCCAGTAGCTTTTTATGCACTTCCTCCCCCACCTTCTTCCCCCGCCACCTGCTGCCCCTCCTTCAAAAATTTAAGAGAGTATTTACTCAGCATAAGGGACTGTAGTGGGAACAAAGATCCCAACTTAGTATTTGGGGATGGGTAATTACTTTACAAATTAAGATCCCAAACTTGCAATCTGATCTGCACAGGTGGACCCTTAACCTTAACTGGCTCACTAACTTTCTGTGGGCATAAGTTTTATGTCCATGAAGAGCCGATTGCAGGATCAATGCCTTTTTTCTTATATGAAAGGAGCAAGCGCAGTATTGGCTTTATGGTATTTAAGGTTAAGTGGTGGGCCTACCTGGCTCTAATTTATTTTTCCCAGGATGCAAGCTGAGTCTGCATCTATTTTTTTTCCTACTGGCTCAAGAGATATAGAAGCCTTATCATTTGGTTAATGTCTTATCCACCCTTTCATTAAATAAGTTAAAAGGGTTACCCATGATCCAGTCATTAATACTTATTTTGAGATTTGGCATAAAGTTAATTGTCTTCTAAAAATAGTCCAGCAATTTCTCATTATGAACCTTTATGTTAGTTCATGTTTCCAAGATAACTTTAAAGTGTTGTTCTTTGTAAGTGTGGTAAGATGTTAAGAGAGATATTTTATGGAGGAGTTCTAATGACTTTTTCCATACTGAAAGGTAAGTAGAAAATGCCAGGGATTAACTTTTTCAATTGTTTATTATTTATTTAATGGTTGTCTTCAGGAAGATAAGATGCCAGCAATCCTGAAACAGGCTGTGGTTAGACTCTAGCTCAAGTAACTGATCATCATTAAGTTTCAGTCGTCCTTTTTTAGGGAAGATAGTAGAAGAGATGACGATGAAGAAATACCAGTCATACACAGAGACCAAAGATTTCTTCTCCCTTCAGAACTGGGTATAGCACAAAGGCATTGGCTGAGCCCCTCCTAGAAATCAAAAAGAATAATTGATTTATGGTGACTTGTTTCTGCTGTCACAGCATGGGATTTGCCTTTTTGAGGTTCCTGCTAGGACATTCCCATTTGTCAGCTCTCCACTTTGGGACTGTTTTTGCTCACGGTCCATCAAAACCTAAGTTTGGGAGGCTTCTGATTATGCTATAATGCTTTCTTTCTTTCTTTCTTTCTTTCTCTCTCAGTCTGGCTTAACATTAATTTGTTCTTTATTTCTTATTTTCATCTATGGGATATTATAGGTTGGATCAGTATTATGTAAAGGTCAGGACATTTTTGAGCCATTTTGATTTTCTCCTGTCTTAATAACCCCTCTAATGAACCTTGGGAAATTAGTTATAGATGCTGCAAAGACATGTAAGACAAAAGTAAAAGTGAACAGTTATCAGAAAACTCATACTCTGAAAATTATTCATCCAAACACTTCTGTGAACATTTATGACTAACAGATATAGTCAGAGAAAATCAGGATCACTTCACAAGCAATTCACTAATCATGGACCATGGCTAAAATAATAAATTTTAAGCCAGATTCTCAGTTGACTTCATTGTAGCTATTCTGACTTACACCAGCTGTGGATCTGGCTCATTATCTACAATGAGAAGCCCAACTAGCTCTAGCTAAAATGAACTACAAAGGCTACAGTTTCTAGTTTGTTATTCAATTGATATTTGTTCAACACTTAAAAAAGTATAAATGCTAGGGCTCTGATCTAGAGTCCACTGAATTTAGTGGAAAGCTTCCTATTAACTGGATTAGACTCTCTATATACTTGTATTATAAGCAAGGCTACGATTTAGTCAGGGAGGTCGTGGAAGTGACAGAATCCATGACTTCCAATGACCTCCATGACTTCAGCCCATGGTGGTCAGGAGCTTCAGGGGTTCCCCCGCTGCCTGTGGGGGCAGAGCGCTGCGGTGTACCTCAGCACCTGTGGTGGCTTGCAGCTCCAGTAGCTGCCAGAGACAGTGGGGGAACCCCCAAGCTCCTGGTCCCCGGGGGCAACGAGGAACCCCTAAGCTCCTGGCTGCCGGGGGCAGTGGGGGCCTCCAGAGCTGCCAGTGGCAGGGGAACCCCTGAGCTCCTGACCGCCCCAGGCAGTGGGGGAATCCCCAAGTTCCCAGCCACTGTGGGCCCCCAGCTCCTGGCGGGCAGCAGGGGCACCCCATAGTTCCCAACCGCCACAGGCAGTGGAGGAACCCACCAGATCCCCTCCAACATGGCCTGTGGGGCTGTGGATGGTGGGGGTACCGTGCAGCTCCTGGCTCCACAGGAGTTTTGGGCACCCCACAGCTTCTGGCCCCCACAGGCAGCAGGGTATTCCGCAGCCCACAGCTGCTGCAGGTAGCTCCTACCCTCTGCACTGCTGACCCAATTCAGGCGGTGTGGGGATCCACAGATGCCCATTTTGTTACGCATATTTTTAGTAAAATTGCCCATGGCCTGTCCATGACTTTTAATAAAAATATCCATGACAAAATCTTAGGCTTTATTTCTTGGATCTTTTTAAGTTCTTTCTCTTTGTGAATGGAAGTTAATATCTTCTTAGAACTGAGAAGACCACCCTCTGCTCTGAGCTTTACGTAAGTAGAGTCCAGTTGCACTAATTTGAAAGATGGCTTGGTAAGTCATTAAGCATGAAAATGTGGAGCACAGTTAATTACACAAGTGATTATTTTTTGCATGTAACTGTCTTCTACATTTACTTTAATGTGCAAAGGTGCTTTAAGTTCAACAATGATGGACCATAAACCTCTTCACCTCTTCATATTATTTTACAGGGACACATAAATGCTATGTACACAGTACTGATTTTGGAAGTGTTAACATTATGAGAAGATAGCACGATTTTTAAAATCCAGAGTCTGGTGCTTACACATATTTGTGTACATCACTAGAAGGAAGTACATATTCCAAAAGTTCCAGTGAAACTTTTTTCAAAGCCCCTGGCCACCCATGATCTATGTGTAACATTTTGTTCTAGGCACTTTCAAAATATAAATAATATTAAAGCACCATCATATTTAAAATCCTTCCCACCCTCATGATTAAGAATGATTAAGACTACGAGTCAGTAATGGAGGTCACGGATTCTGTGATTTTGCGTGACCTCTATAACTTCAGCCCCAGGCAGTGAGGCCCTGGCTGTCAGCCCTAAGCAACAGTACTTGAGCTTTCATGATTTATTGTTTACTGCCCGCATCTTGTCCATGACTTTTACTAAAAATACCTGTGCCAAAATCTTAGCCTTAAGGATGATATAGCCCAAGATTATTCTGAGCTGGCCTGCCTCTTCCAGAGTCAGACTTTCAGCTCAGAGATTAATAAGAGACACAGAAGCTGATGTGCCAATTCAAAACAGAGCACAGCAAGTAACAGACCAATGTAAGATGCAAGCACGAAGACTGTATAAACTGGTTCAGTACTCAATTTCTACTAGTGCATGCAGCTGGAAGATGAAATTCTGTGCTGTACTAGGAAATTCAATATATTTGGCAAGTATAAAAGGTTGCTTCATTGGTAGAGAGCTGTTTATGTAAAAAATTATGAAAATGCCAATTACATTTTTGTAGCCTTCTAGTGCCCTGTCCTCACTCTAGCACCTCACTGTTTTTTTCTGGTACCGTGTTTGGTCACAGAAACCCTGACAAACAAACTTGACCCACTGCTCTTATTCCTAGCACTACCATTACTGCTCCATGTGCTTGGTCCTGATACTGACACACTCATCAATTTTACATTCTCTTGCTGTCGCTGTTTCTCTGTGGAAACCCTAGTAAGTTTAGATCTGTATTTAAAGACAAGAAAAGAGCAGACTACAAAAGATTCAGGATGATGCCACAGCACAGGTCATTTGTCAGTTAATCTGAGCCATCCACAGCTAAAAATGTTCATTGGTGGAAGCTTGATATAACCATGATTTTTATGTCAAAATATAAGAGCACAACTGCAATGAAATATTGTCAGTGATTTTGTTTGATTAGTATATTGCAAATCTATAATGATCACTATGATTTTAAATTTATTTTAGACATCTTGTACTTATAACAAGATGTTGACCTAAATAAATTAATTACCATATTCCCAGATCCTTCACCTTAACAATAAGTATTATTTAATGTACACTGCCCACAACATGCTGGGCACTTTAAAGAATACAGACATGTTCCCTGCTCTGAAGGGCTTACATTCTAACAAGGGGGACCTAACAAGAGAAAATTGCACACAGTAAGTGGGGAAAGAGGAAAATGGAAACATATGGGGCACAAATAGACGGACACATAATAATTTGTGTGTTATGCACACATCTTGTTTCATAATACGTACAAAATCCCAGCTACCCAATCCATTAAAATCCTGCCCAAGGAAACTTGCCCCCTTAACTCTCATCCTCTGAGACTATCCAGGTCCCTTGACCATCACCTCTGCTCTTATTCTCCACCAACCAACCACCACATCCTCAAACCCGAATATGTAATCCTGAAAGCATTACCCACACTAATACATTACTCCTGACATCTGAGGCTCTTAGGTCTGCAGGCAGTTTGGATTCCCACCCGCATCAAGCTGCCTGCTGACCAGAGAGTTGGTAATATCCTGTCTGCTGATCAGACAGTTGGCAATGTATCTATGGCAGAGTCAGCTCCAGGAGATAGTCAGGAGGATCTTGCCTCATCTGAGGTTAGGGGTGATGGGAGAGAGGTGATGGGGCCTGGTGCTACATGCAGTGGACATCTCAGGTGCGCAGGACCACAGAATGAAATAACTCATCCTAATGGGGACAGAACCACCCTATGGTTACAGTACCAGGTTCCTAGATGAGGGAAAGAGAGGACCTCAGCTGGACTGCTCTACTCCCTGCCTGCCAACCCACTGATGCAGCAATTCCAGGAGAAATTCTTGCTCCTTGGCTTATAATAGCTATGGGGGTCCTTTCCTTCATTGGTGTCTGGATCTCAAGTGGGAAGGGGCTCAGCTGGGAGATCTCCTCCAAGCCTGATGCTATAATAGCACCAGCTTAGGGTAGAGCATTTTCATACTGTGCCTATTCCAAGCACACGCTATGGCATCTGAGCACATCCACGGTTCGAAAGAGTTTTGTCTGAGTGCAAAGACAACCCCTGGTTTGTAGCTCTCTACTTGTGTTACCAGGGGACCTGCCTCCGTTGAAAACTTTCCCAAAGGGCATTATTGACTGTTTGTCTTTACAGAGACATTCATTCACATGTACACCACACCTCAAGGTCTGTGTGGGGAGCATGTTCATACATAAATAGGCCCCGCAATTACCCACAGCTGTCCCAGCTCCAGCAGCAGCACACATTTAATGAAGCTCCTTGGCAAGACTACCACCAGCAACCCCTCCCCAGCCATATGTGTGTGGTAGCTTCTACTCTCTGATGCTGACGTAGCTCTGGTCGACAGGGACCATCAGAGAGGCAGAGATGGGTGTGAGGAGAGACCAGGGCTGTCTCAGGGCCCCAGGGACTCCCTCTGCTAGAGGAGCTGCAGCTTTCCAGCTGGCCCGGGTTGCTCGGGGTGGCCCCAGACGCCGGGTGAGGCAGAGAAAAGGGAGGCAGCTGGGGCATCCGCCCACTGGCAGCGAGCAAGCCCTGGCGGGGCAGCCTCGCCCCCCGAGAGGAAGAGCGAGGCGGGGAGCGGGGAGGGGCGGCCAGCGGGGGGCGTGGCCCAGGCGAGCCAGACGCGATAAATAGACAGCGCGGGGCCGGCGGGAGGGTCAGCACCGCGGACAGCAGCGCACTGCCCCAGCCTCAGCCGCCGCTCGCCAGCCTGCTCGCCCTCAGCCACACGCGCCATGGCCGCGGAGACTCACCTGCAACGAGTCGAGATCTCAGCCGCCCAGTTTTTCGAGATCTGGAATCACTACGACTCTGATGGTGACTATATTTCATTGCACCCCCCCTGCAAGTCCCGAGCCGGGGGGGGGGCTCGGGCTCCCCCCTCCCACGCATACCCCGGCAGGTTCAGCTGCAGACTTTCCCCCAGGACAAGTCATAACTTTTCCCAGCCCGGAGCTCGAGCCCTTTGCGAAGCAGGCGGCCGGGGTGGAGCTGGGGCTATGCACTAGCGCCCAACCTTCTTAGCCTAGGACTTGTGCGCCTTTAGGAGGGCAACTTTCAGGTTCCCGTAAGTGGATTCAAATTTCAATGCCTCCAGACGCAGCTAGGATGCCGCTGTTTGCTCTTCAGTAACTTTGCACGTAGATGCCTTTCGAGGGGCGAGGGGTGGCAGGAGGCTAAACCTAATTTAGCAGATCAAAGAACGAAAAAGCCACCGATTTTTTTAACACAAGGTTTGTAAATGTCATTTCCAGCAGCTGGAAGGGAGCAAACCAAAGGGTTCTGGGACCCTAACCATAACTCTTTTTGTTGTAGGCAATAGGTACCTGGATGGGAAAGAGCTGCTGAACTTCATCCAGGAGCTTCAGCAGGCACGAAAGAAGGCAGGATTGGTAGGTTCATGTTTCTTCCTGTTTTATTTCATCTTAAAGAAGAATTTCAAATGTTCAGTCACTTAGCTGGTCAGGCAAAGGTAATGTTTAGAAATTGACACAAGTCAGGTAGGATGCTCAGTCACTTTGGAAAATGTGGGGACAAGGGGTACCTGACAAGATACAAGGTAATATTTAGATTCCACCTTGGTACTAATGCAAATGGTTATTCTGGCAATGTTAAAAAGTAAGAATCCAGAAAAATATGGAACTGACATTATTATGTAATAGATTTAAAGCAAGATTTCTCTCTTTGCCTCACTCAATTATCTACCAATATCTTTAAAGAACTAATTTTTCATGAGCTGGACTCACTTTTAACTCCTTCTTTCATGGAAAGTGTGTAGGATTATCTTCATTTCTGCCCCTTGGTGGTCAATAAACAGATCTGCAGATCATTCTTAACTATTTATTTGCACTTCATTGGTTTTATGAAAGAGGAAAATCAATACTAAACCTTGATGATCAAAATTGGACAAGAGAACAGAGAAATTACCTGGAGAATATTAAAATGTGGACAAATAGAGATGCATATTGGAGTTTAATTTGTAACAATTATACATTCAGCACTTTCCTAAGCAAGAGAGAAAAGTTTTAAAGTAAGATACTATTATTCTTTTAACAGTCTGAAAAAATAAAACCAAATGCCTCTAGATAAAGATATTAGTTTAAATACATAGTGACACTTCCTTACTGAATAAATAACCCCTAAAAGAATCAGAAAATAAAATAGACCACTTGACATCACACTAAAATATACAGCACAGTATAATGAAGCCTACTTAAATCCACTGTAAAAGATACTTCTAAAAGCATATAAGATAAAAGTGCACTAACTAGCTGATCTGTGTGGGGCGGGGGAGGGAAAAGGTTATAAATTCATATAGGGCTATTTCAAAATTAAGAAATAAATGTTAGCTTTTGGATAATGAATTATTGTCTTTGTTTGGGTCTTCCTGTTAAAGGCTGGAGAACAAATGTGTATCGGTATTTTTATTTGTTTTGTGGAAAATATCTTCCTACTAGCTTCATGAGTTAATACGCAGCTGGAAATCTGTCATATGTAAAATTACATGCACACTCTAGATTCCTAATCTTTTTTTTATAGCTGTCACTGTAGAATTAATATCCAAAAGCATAGGTAAATTTGATTTAAAAGGATACTCGGAGTACTGAAAATTATGTGAGATTACAGTTACTAGAGGAAAAGGTTATGTATAATCTTACTTTCTTTCCACAAGGAGAGTGAGGCAAGTAAATTACATTTAAAGAGGGAAGGGGGAGGAAGAAAAGCCTATTTTAATTCTCTCATTAGAACTAAATATTTTTAACATATTGAGATGGCAGTAACCATAAGTAAACCCAGTTAAAAGATGATCGACTGTATTTAGAACATATTTATTATTATTAATTGTACTTTTAAAAATAGTCCTAATGTAATGCTCAATGGATGAAAGATGCAGAGGGTTTACAACAGGAAAATGTCATTTTAAACTCCTCTTCACATTTCTCAAGAGGCAATTTGTGTCATAAGTCATCTTCTACTTAAAAAATTAGAGTGTTCACAAAGTAATATATAAGATGCTTGTGAGATTATTGTTGTCTCCCACCCACTTTACCATTTATGCCTTTTTAATAGACTCTGCTGCACAGTAGGTTATATTTTGAAAGTGCTTAGGTGTTTAATTAACTTTTCCTTTGTCATTGCTATGGTACAAGTTTATTTCTGGAATATTCTGCTGAAAAGACCAATCTACACTAACAACACTGAACTTCAGTACTCTCATTGGATCATCTAGAGATTCTCGATATCTTGATCCCTGAAGTCTTTTCTGGATTATGGATATGTGCCATCAGAGGTTTCAAATCTAAGCTGATTCTTGGATTTGGAGGGTCATTTGCCAAACAATCATCTCACTAGTTCACCTATCTTACCTCACTGGATAACTAATTCAGTGGCTTTGAATTTTTTGCCCTTTGCCAGAAGGGACACAATGAGAAGATAATGGATGTTATAGGTGATTTCTGTGGCTGTGCTGTCACTTCCCCTCCTCCCTCATAAGCTTCTCTCATCATTTGCATCTGCATTTCAGATAGTTTCTCTTGCTCTGTATCTTTGGAATATTCAATTGTGCATTCTTCATAGCTGGATTATACATCAGTCATGCTACATACCTTGTAGAATCTCACTGATTTCAGTCTTTAAACAAGATGGCTTAGCATTTCTCAGTGCTCTTCCCAGCTTCTGAACTGTCCTAATTGTTTTGTCGTTACCTAACAACCATGTGATTTTTTTTTTATTAACCAAATGACTATTGTGAAGACCATCCTTTTGCTTTCTATTACTTCCGAAAAACAGTAGCATGCAATTTGATGTATGTTATTTCTGTATCATGTCATACTATCAGAAGGAGGTTACATTTTTAGTTTTGTGTTTGAGCTATTTTTGGTGACATTTCATATTTTCCTTCACCACATTACAGTATGTGAAATACAAAGTTAATCTTTTACAAATGCTAAAATAAAAAATTCTTTTGCAAAAATAAAATCACAATTTTTAATCCCAAAAATATATGCTCAATCTCTTTTGGCCTGCATTATATTTAGTATGTCATCTTTCTTGTTTCATTTTTGCCAATTGCCAAGAGAAAAAATGTGTGGGGAAATGGTTACTAAAGAGGTTCCCAGCTCTCCTGCTGTCTCACTGGGTGACTTGGGGGAAGTTTTTCAACATCTGTTTCTTGATTTATCCATATGTAAAATGAGAACAATACTTACCTACTTGACAGAGACAGTGTGACTTGATGTTCATAAGTGCAATGAACACGTGCAATGTTGTTACTATTGCACCATTCATCCTGACTTCAAATCACTTTACAAAAACTAATGTGTATATAACACCTCTGAGTCAGGTAAATATCTCCATTTTAAAAAGGGGAAAATGAGGTACAGAGAGATCAAGTTACTTGTCTATGGTAACAGAGCAGCAAGTCTGTGGTGGAATCAAGATTAGAACTGGTTGAATACTGGATACAATTATTTGTCACATAATATATCCGACAAATAAGTTAATTCAAAAGATATTATTCAATCAGTTATAGAACTGATAAAATTAAAAAATGTATTAAGTGAATTTTTTTAGATGAATGACATTCTATTTTTTAGTTTGTAAGAGGTGATTGTACAATACCTTACATATTGTAGGTCCTATTGGAAACAAAAAATAATATCAAAATATTTAATCAGGGCTAATTAGAATGCAGATATCTAGACCTTCAGGCCTAGACCTCAATCCCTAAACAAATATTTCTTCACTTTGAAATCCTTCTGTGAAAGGTGACATTGAAGGACAAAGTATTAATAATCATGTCTTAATTCCAACAATTTCAAGTTAACTAACCACAACAGATGACTTTGAAACAAAGAGGACATTGGGCCATGATTTGCTTTGTCATAAACACTTACATGTAATGCATTTTAGCAATTTCTAGTAATATAAATTTTGGGCACAATCTAGTGTATTTGACTCAGGCAAAATTCCCAACAATTCCAGTGGGAGTTTCACGTAAGAAAGGACTACAAGACTAGAATCTTCATAGCATTATAGTCCCTTTCATTTTGATAACTGAGCTACTATTTATACAACACTTCTAAGCCCTGATCCTGCACAAAGGATCCATTAACATAGATCCTTGGACTAATGAAGAGTCCAAAAGAAATCAAATGGGCTCCTCAAAGGTGAAGGAGTCTATACTAGTACATCTGAGTCAGACTGATCCTTGGTGTGACTCCACTGCCATATCTTAAAGAGAAGCTGTCATTCTGAGACAAGTGTGTCGTGGGAGCAAACATTTATACCAAAAGCACTTTGACATCGACTTTGTGGATTTACCTTGTTGTTCAGGATTGTTTTATATGTTTCAATAAGGAATTGCTCTCTCCCAACCCAGCCTCTCCTTACCTTACTTCTGGCAATGAAGTAACAGTCCTGCTTTTATGACATCATAAACAGTGAACAATACAAATGGCTGATGTACAAATTCCATTGTATGACTTCATTGTGAGATCTGTTTGGAGACTGGTCAAAAGAGGATAAAATCCCATTCAAATGAAAGTAAAACAGAAAAATGTGAAAGGTAAATATTTTGGTGTCCCAATGTGTTCTATAAAAATTTCCCCCACTCTGAAAGACTTAAGCTTGTCTCAGATTTGTTCATTTAAAAATGAAAACTATGGAAAAACTGAATAGTAATCAACTGTGAAATTTCATTGCCATTTGATTAAACAAAGGAACAGTAAGACCCACCTTCCAGCAGATTTGTCTTTACATGTGAATGTTCTCATTTTGAAAGGTTAGATATTCAGATCTTTTATTTTAAGGTCAGATTCTGAAACTCATTCCTATCAAGTAATATCTTACTGCTCAAGTAGTCACTGTCATTGCAACAGGATAATTCAAAGTAAAGCACTACTCAGCATAAGACTGTCAGAATCTAAGCTCTAACTAGGCTTTTATACATTGTCTGGTAGTTACTCGTTGTTGAAATATTTAGCACATATTTCTACATATCTTACAAATAATAATTCCATTATTATGAATTTATAGGAATTAACACCTGAAATGAAAGCATTTGTGGACCAGTACGGGAAAAGTACTGATGGAAAAATAGGAATAGTCGAGGTAAGCTAGTTTATTTCAGGCTCAGTCATTTTTATGTGCACAGAATGCTCTTAATATAGTAATATGAAGATAACTTGAACATAATGTATAAATATATGCATTGTCTTGTATTTGCTGTAACACAGACTTCTTTTCTCATCTCAGGACCTTTAGTATCTTTTTTTCCACTGAGATTGGTGGAAAACAAAATATTTCTTTCTCCTCCTCAGACATTTCATTAGACTTCATTGAACGTTACAGGCTTAAGTCAATAGAAATAAGAGACCATCATTATAGTTTTCCTGTAATGCAACTAAAGTCTGCATCTTTTCAGGAAATTCAAGTTATTAAAAACACTGATGTGCTGGAATATTGTGAACTTTTTTATCCTGAGTTATTCTGGAATTTGATTTTGAACTGGCCCTCAATCCCACAACTCCTGTAGTGGGTGTAAAGTATAATTCAATGTAAATTGGCTAAGAATCTGATTTCCCTCCCTCTCCTCCTTTATAATCATTGTACATAACAGTTATTTCTAATTAATGCATATGGTAAGGACAGAAGGGAAGGCTAAACTCTTGTTGGCATTTTCAGCAATATTTTGACAATCCAGATAGTGAGAGATTTTGATTACTTGTGAATTCCTTTATTGAACACAGAGAAAGCAGAAAACTTTTGCTTGCAAAAGTTAGAAGTCCCTGGCACCTGCACTGCCCTGGGTTATATAGTACTCATGCTTTTCCACTGTGTAGACCTCTTTCTAAGAAAGAGGGACACTCCTGGAACCACTTCCCTTCCCAATCCCCACCACTTGGTTTTCAGTGTTTAATTCTACACATCAACAGGAAGGTATCCATGGGCTGGTGTACAGTTTGTGAACCACTGTTTTAGGACCAGATTCATGACTCATTGAAGTCAATTGGAGTTCTGCCTTTGAATTCAAAAAGAGATCAGGATTTAACCCTTAGAAAATACAATCATGTTCCCAGTTTGACTATCAGAAAAATATATCTGAACAATTTATAAAGAGCTCCTTGGAAACATGCTATTACTGCAACATTTCTGTTGTGATTGACTTAGCTACAGCTATTTAGAATTGATATACTGAATGGAATGTATAACAACCAATGAGATTTACAATATAAAATATCCTATTACCAGTATATATAAATTATTACCTTGGAGTATATTCTCTTTAGGTGTAATCCCCATATGTAACTTCCACATACTGGCTAAAATATCCATGTACGTTTAGACTAAATGACATGAATAAGTGAACTGTGCATCAATTTGTTAATTTCTTATTATATTTAAGGTTAAACTGACTAAATTTTGACCAAACTTTTGATTCATAATCAGACTGAAAATTCTGGAAGTAGGAAAAGTTAGCATAGGCATCTTTCTTTTTCTGATAAATACATTATTAGTGTATGAAATTAAAGAAGCCAGTTTAAATACTTTTTTGAATAGAAGCATGCCTTTTTTATTTAGAGTACACATGATGGCAGACTGTCACATGAAACGCGCACAGGCACTTCCTGAAGTGGTCTATTGGTTAGACAAGGCAACTGGAGGTTGTATCTCTTGAGTGCTATTTTTGACTGACTCATTATGTGACATTGGCCAAATCCCATAGGGCCTGATCTTGTAAGGTGCTGAGCACCTACAGCTAGAGTGCTGAGCACCATCAACACTGACTAATGTCAATGGGTTCTTAGTGCATTTAGCAATTAACTGGAGGGCCTCAGCACCCTGGAAGGTTATAAGTAACCTTAATACTACTTAACCTACATCATTGTATCAGTATGAAGCTGAATTGTTTATAAAAGTGCTGTGAGATCTCAGATGAAAGGTGCTGTATGTGAAACTGTTATAATAATCCTACAGATCAGTTAGACTTTGTTTTCCTGACCCTTTAAATTTTCTAATTTAAAATGTTTCCAAAATGAATTCAGCTCATTTATATGCTGTATTATGAAATCTTCCCACTCCAAAGTTCACGTAGAGTCCATGAACCATGCTTTTTTTTTTTAGTATAATAAATGCAGCACTCAGTCACTCAATCACCATAACACGTCACCTGAAGATGTTTAAAAATATCCTGATTAACAATGATTCCTCAGGGAAGATCTATTAAAGAGGAGTCCTGAATGGCTTAAAGTAATGCATTTTCAGCTCTGCTGACTAGATTAAGTGAAGCCTTAAAGGGCAGATTCTGTCTTTGGTAGTACATGGCTGCAGTGAGTTTTCCAGCTTTTAACCAGTTTCCCCTAGCTAAATGTAGAATCTGACATATCTCTTACTCCTCTCTATAAGATACTCCCCACCCCAATATTTGATCTAGTCACAGCTTTCACTGACATGTAGATCTTAAAGTCCAAGCTTTTTACATCTCAGGACTGCAGTTATTCTGTATCCAAATGATTTAAATGCTTATTCCTGTGAGGCAAAGTAATTACTTACCATACTGAAAATGCTTTTCTCCCCCTTCCAGGTTAGAATTTTAAGACAAATATATTGAAGCATGTAAATCAGGTATTTTAAGGAAAGGGTTAATATCAACAAAGGAGATCCATTCAGAGAGTGATTTCTAGAAAAATGTTCATGCTGGTCTGTTTTATATATTGTAGCTCCTTTTCCAATTAGGTAACAATCCCCTTCTTTCTTTAACAAGTTCATAATGAGAAGTAGAGGGGTCAAGCTAGTCTCAGCAGAAGCATCTCTGAATGACTTGGTCAAATCTGCTCCATTTACAAGTAAAAAGATGGTATGCCTAACTACTAACCCTGCCAACTCAACTAGTAATAAAAATTCTGCAGCTGGAACTTCATTAATGCTGTTGATGCAAGAATCAAAAGAATCTAGCTCCCTTTCTCCCACCATATTGGTCCTACAATGCTAACAGGAGCAAAATAAATAAAATAGGGAAAATTTACTTTGTCAAAAATCTACGCAAATATGATTTAACACTGAGTTATCAAATAAGACAGTTCAATTATCTATAAAACAGAGAAAGTGGTACCATATGTTTCTCTCAGGCCTATGTGGAAGTTACACACCTGGATAAAGGAAAGTAAAACTTAAAGTAATATTTTTATTGGTAGTGGTAAAATATTTTGTACCTTAAATGTAGCTTAGTACTGGTAGTTGGTTGGTCTTTGGAAAGTTAGACTAGTCCTTTCAGAATTCACTATCAGTTAACTGTAGCTACCAGTAGGTCACAATGGGACTGTTGCAGTGGCAGCACGTTTCTCCTTTAAACTGTACACATTAAATATCTTCTGATTGTGAAACTGGGAACTTGTCTATATGATCCGAAGGGTTAGATCCCAGTCCCACTGAAATCAGTGGAAGGAATTCCTTTTGCTCTCCATGAGCTTAAGATATAAACCTAGAAATAAAATCTCACACTGGTCCATGGACACCTTCCTGTTCTGCAGAATGAAACAGTAATGTTACAGTCACTGAACGTTACAAAAGGGATCAGCCCTGTGCCTCATTTACATAGTCATTTTTTACCATAACTACACTAATGGAGGACATTCTTCCTGATGGAAATAAATATTGCTAATGCCAGTTAAGTCCCGACACTAAGGGACAACTTGTAGCAATTAGCTACTGGGTCAAGTAAGGTGTGGTGTGGAAACTGATCACCCCAAGGGGAACTTGGGGAGATGTGCCTTAGGAAAGCCCAAATCCCATTTTGAACAAGCCAGGGAGTAGGCTACACTATCCTTTTGGACTCCTTGCAGGGCCAGCTCCAGCTTTTTTGCCGCCCCAAGTGGCGAAGAAAAGTAAACAAACAAACAAACAAAAGGCCTGGATGTGCCGCCCCTTTCCATTGGCCGCCCCAAGCACCTGGCTCCTTGTGCTCTCTCATCAACCATGCTTGGCCTGTCATGATCTGACCCTAAAATAGCTACAGCCTTAAATATAAAAATCTGGAATTTGTAACATACTCATGAAGGTTTGCAAAAACTAATTTCTAAATATGCATATAAGAGCCTAATTTAAGCACGTCGGTGGCCTGATTTTTCAGAATTGCCAACCACCCACCAACTTCCATTGACATATGCAAGATGCAATATTTCAGTGGGAGCTGCTGGGTGTACAGTGCTTCTGAGGTCATTTATTTGAATGCCTGATTGTGGATTTAGGAGCCTAACTATAACGGCAGAGAGAAAGGAGAGTCAGGGCAAAACTGGGAGGCAAGATCAAACCAGTATCTTAGATGCCTATATACAAATGCGAGAAGTATGGGTAATAAGCAGGAAGAACTGGAAGTGCTAATAAATAAATAAAACTATGACATTGTTGGCATCACTGAAACTTGGTGGGATCGTGGAAAACTTGATGGGATATAGATACCATAAATGTAACTTTGATGGGGGGAGGGTTAGTGCTATACATAGCAGAGTAGACGGGAAAGGCAGTGTTGCCTATTTGAATGTAGAACTTGGAGACTAATGGGTATGGACACTAGAGACGGGAATGTCTGCAGTCTCTGTGGTAGGATAAACAGGGTAAAAACCAAGGTGGAATGTCGTGCTACGAGTCTATATAAACTAAGGCAACCTACAGTGGAAGAGGTGGATGAGGCTTTTTGCAGTCATCAAAACTAAAAAAGATCATCAAGAAGATGGCCAAGTGGTGTGAGGGGCGAGCTTTCAAGCGGTCCAAATATATATTGGGAACAATAACACTGTGAGGCACAGCTATCATAAGTAGCCGCATTGCAGACGAATTTTATTCAAAGGATGAAAAGCTACTGGTGGGAAGCGTAGTTACTAGACTTATTTTAACAAATGGAGGAACCACGCGGAGAAATATTGAAGTGAAGAACTTGGCGTGAAATGTGATTACACCAGAACTACATAGTGGTTTCATAATACGAAGTGTACTGGATACAAAGGAATAGAGACATCGGATTTCAGGAAGCGCTGATTATTGGAATAAGCTACAGAGACCTATGGTTAAATCCCCATGGGAAGAACAGAACGAGGGGAAAAAACTGGGAAGTTGGCAGCAGTTTTTCCAAAGAGGACAACTAATAAGGGCCAAAACGAGCAAGCTATTCCGAGGGTAAGAAGAAAGAAAAAAATTGGAAAAAGACACTTGATAACCTACGAGATCTGCAGACACAAAAAGAGCCCATATAAAATGAAACTAGGAGTCAGAAGTACAAAGGATTGAATATAGGCAATAAGAGGAATGCAGGCATAAGGACAGAAATGCAGTTCAACTAGCTATAAGAATAAAAGGGAAAAACAAGAAACTTTTATCAATAATTAGAAAAGCACAGAAGGAAACCAAAGGACAAAGGGTAGGCCATGCTCAGACGCTGAGGAGTGGAGAAATCAGTAACGAAAATGGAAAATGGCAGGATACATAATTGCTCTTATTATCGGTATTCACTGAGCAAGATCTGGAAGAAATGTATAATAGTGATTTGAAGTGGTAGGATTGAAAAATAAAAGAGCAAGTTAATAATTAGAAAGGAGAATGCCTCAATTACAGGCCGGATAATTGCAGTCCTAGCATACTCAAGGAGTTATATGAGGAGGTATTGAGCAACTACTATTTTATTGAAGGTATGGGAGACCACGGAGAGATTCAGAAACTGGGAAAGGGCAAATAATGTCACAATCTATAAAAAAGTGGAAATAACAACCAGGAAACTACTAGACAGTCAGTAAATTCTGTGCAGGAAGATAGGAGGGCATAGTATGTAAAGGAAAGTCATCTGCGAAACCACGTGGAAGGGGTAAGGTGATAGGGACTGAGCATCATGAGATTTGTAAGACAAATCTGCTAATACCATCTGATATCTTTCATTGCATAGGGGGATAAGCGAGCTTGGGATAAGGGAGAAGCGGTGAATGTGGTTATATCTGGACTTAGTAAGGCCTTTGATTACAGCTGCATGAACCTATCGAATAAACTAGAAATACATTGACGAGGGCTACTATAAGGGTGAAAATGCTGAGATACCGTATAACACAGTGTTTATGTAATGGCTCCCAACTCTGCTGGATAATGATAATACAAGGTTCACAGGCTCTTTTGGACCATGGCCTGTTCAATATATATATCACAAGAACTTAGACGTTGGAACGAAAGTAACCTATTTAAGTTCGTATACCCCAAACAGCGACGGGATGCACCGCTGTGCGAAGGACCCAGGGTCAAAATTCCAAACTGCATCTGACCAAATTTGGGAGAAATGTCTGAGGTAACGAATAAAGTTCATAAAGATAATGCAAGATGCTCCCACTAGAGCGAACAAAGTAGTTTACAACAGGCTGACAGACACTGGGAAGAGACTGTCTTAGGAAGTAGTTATGGCAAAAGAGATCAAGGCTCATAGTGGGACCACAGCGAATATGAGTAAGCGCTGAAGTACTGTCTTGCAAAAAAACAAACTTGAAGTCTTGAGCATTAAACAGGTAGACAACACGAGAACCCTATTCCCGCTCTATCTCTAGCCACCTCGGTTAGCGATCTCAAACTGAGTAATATGTGTCAGTTCTGGACACATGCTTCAAGAAAGATAGTGGAGAATTGAGAGGTCCAGAGAAGAGCAACAGAGAGATAAAGGTCAGAGAACATACATATGAAGGAAGCTGAAAGATATGGTTTATTTAGTTGGAAAAAGAGAAGACGAGCGGGACATAATAAGCAGTAAATTTCAGGTATAAAAGGGGTCATGAGGAGGAGGAGAAACTTGTTTACCTTAGCTTCTAATGGATAGACAAAAGCAAGCTTAAACTGCAAGCAGGAGAAGAGTGGACATTAGAAAAAAAGTTCCTAACTGTCAGGGTAGCAAACCTGAAAAATTGCCTAAGGAGGTTGGAATCTCCCGCCATACTCTGGAGATATATTAAAAGTAAGGTAAAGAATAAAGTCTATACAGGAGGTACCTAGACGTAGTACTGTTCTGCCATAGGGCAGGACTCAGGACTCAAGACTTATCGAGGAGTCCTTCAAGTCTATGCTCTATGAATAACTATGAATTTAGACCACCATTATAAACTCCATCTTTAAATTGAACTATAATTAACTTCCAGTCTAAGCAAGGCTAGCTGTGCTACAACTACTTCTTGACAGTAAATCTGAAGTCTTGTAGAGGCTGAATATTTGTATGGTCTTAATACCTAAAGATGAAAATTACAAATGCTGTTAACCGCTCACAAATAGACCTATGAAATCACAAAGTCATTAAAATGGCACCGACGTTCCATGTCAAAAGTGAATAGCTCCATAGCCACTGAATCACCAAGTGATGAATGATGTTTAGCTTCTGAGTCCATTCTGTGCCTCCAACTGAGAAGTAAAGAGAGGAGACTTTGGAAGGGCAGACATCTCAATGTCTCTCAAATTTTCCGATTGTGCTAATACCAAGAAAAGATCACACATCACACCCATATTATTACAACCATAGTATGCTTACCGTGGTTCTACATATTCCAGGAATGGATTTTGAACATTTACAGAAACATCATTACAATTGATGTAGGATCTCAGCATACAGCAATTTACAAAATCTCTCCAGGGATGCATTTGCAATCTGATAGTCTAACCACCAGGGTGGCAAACTTATCAGAATGGTGTGATATCATTTATTCATATCTAATTTAAGAGGTTGTGTCAATAAAACATTGTACGTTTGAGAATATATCTTCTATAAGTCTATAATTTAGCTAAACTTTGTGATAGTAAACGTAAATAAGGTTTTTAATGTTTTTAGACAGCTTCATTAAAATGAAATTAAAATGCAGAGCCCCGCCAATGGACAGGACGTGCATGTGAGTCCTGAAATAGACTCACACGTGCCGCCTCGCACAAGTGCATCGTTTGCCTACACTGGTTATAACGAAATTGCTCTATTATACTTGCAAGTCCAATAGTGTAATGCATTTTAAATTGTATAACATTAACTAAATATAAACTGATTATTTTAGGCAGTGTAATTTTGAAAATACAGATGCTACTATTCCAATCCTCATTGAAACTGTTAAAAGATATTATTATGGAGTGAGGAACAAAGTTGCAGAGCTATGGTCCCTATTGGAACACAGCAACAAAGCCACCATTTTGCATCCCAATTTACATTGCACGTGAATTGGAAGTGAAAATTAGGATGGGGATTGGAGTATATCTGAAATAACAGAAAGAATACGAATTGCTCCAGTTTTGACAAGGTACAAGAGAGTGGCTACGTGTTACTAAGCTGTTTACAGACGGATGCATTTAAAAAATTTTAAAGAAAAGAAGGTGTCTGCTCCATTGTATTCCTGTAATCCATGTTTCAAATTATCTTCTCTTTTCCATTCTCATTCATTGGTGATTCCTATTTTAGTTGAGCGAATACACAATTTTTCAAACAAAGTTCTGT
>NC_133770.1:255061168-255095007 GCF_003597395.2 Chelonoidis abingdonii | reverse complement strand
TAGGGGCACAAAGGGGCCACAAAGGGCGTGGGGGGACCGCGCGGGCAAGAGCCGGCAGCAACGAGGAGAGGGGGCAGAGAAGAGGACGCTGAGTAGTGGGCGGATGAGACCAACGGGAGGGATGCAACTAAGCTTTGGAGAAGGACAGGGTGCCAAATTCAAGAATGAGGGCGGGACATAATGAGAATGGTCTGAGGTACGAACCGGATAAAGTTCAATCAAAGATACACCCCAAAGTGCTCCACTTGGAAGGAACAATCAGTTTTCCACACATACAGAAAATGGGAAGAGCACTGTCTAGGAAGAGTAAATGGCAGAAAGAGATCTAAGGTCCATAGTGGAACGCCAAGCCACAAATATTGAGTCACACGGTCGTGATACTGTCTGAAAAAAAGAAACGTGATTCTGGGATGCACTAACAAGGTAGATACAAGACACGAGAAGTATATTCTTTCGTCTACTCTGACACTGGTTTAGGTCTCAACACCTATGGAGTATTTGTCAGTTCGGACACGCATTTCAGCAAAGATGTGGCGAAATTTGAAGGGTCCAGAGAAGAAGCAACGAAGAATGATTAAAGTCTAGAGACATGACCCTATGAAGGAAGGCTGTGAATAATTGGGTATTTATCTTGGAAAAGCGAAGACTGAAGCGGGACATGATAGCAGTTTTCAGGTATCTAAACCACTCCTGGAATACATAGTCGTTTCCAGGTAACAAAATAATCTCCTAACTAAATTACATTACCGAAAAGGGTGTCAGAAAGAAGGAGAAAACACCTTAGCTCAATGATAGAAACCAAGAAGCAACGGCTTAAACTCAGCAAGGGGATTTAGGTTGGACATTAGGAAAAAGTTCCTAACTGTCAGGGTAGCTAAACACTGGAATAAATTGCCTAGGGAGGTTGTGGAATCTCCATCTCTGGAGATATTTAAGAGTAGGTTAAATAAATGTCTATCAGGGATGGTCTAGACAGTATTTGGTCCTGCCATGAGGGCAGGGGACTGGACTCAATGACCTTTCGAGGTCCTTTCAGTCCTAGAGTCTATGAATCTATGAACTTTAGGCCACCATTTCTATAACTCCCATCTTTACAATTAGACAATGACTTAACTTCCAGTAGTACTGCAAGGGCTATGCTGTGCTAAACTAACTTTTCTTGACAGTAACTGGAAGTCCTTGTAGAGGCTGAATATTTTATGGTCTTATACCTAAAGATCTGAAATTACTATGCCTGTTATCCTCTCACAAATACCTATGTAATAACCACAAGTCCATATCAATGTGCACCACTTTCCATTGTCAAAGTGCAATAATCCCATAGCCCACTGACATCAACCAAGTGAATGGAAGTGATGTTTTACTTCTGATGTCACAATTCCTCCACTGGGAGAGGTAAAGGAGGAGACATTTGGGGAAGGGAAGGAAATTCCATGTCTCTCAACTTTTCCCATGTGCTAATACTCAAGAAACAGATCACACACCCATATCTATTACACACATACGTATGTATGCACACGTGGTTTCTACCTATCAAGGAATGGAATTTTGAACATTTGAGTCAGAAACCTCATTTTACATTGATTAGATTTAGCATTCAGCAATTTAGCAAAATCTCTCAGGATGCACTTTGCTATACTTGATAGTCTATACCAGGGGTCGGCAACCTTTCAGAAGTGGTGTGCTGAGTCTTCATTTATTCATTCTAATTTAAGGTTTTGTGTGCCAATAATACATTTTAACGTTTTTAGAAGATCTCTTTCTATAAGTCTATAATATATAGCTAAACTATTGTTGTATGTAAAGTAAATAAGGTTTTTTAAATGTTTAAGAAGCTTCATTTAAAATGAAATTAAAATGCAGAGCCCCCGGCCCAATGGCCAGGACCTGGGCAGTGTGAGTGCCACTGAAAATCAGCTCACGTGCCGCCTTCGGCACAAGTGCCATAGGTTGCCTACCCCTGGTCTATACCAATTGCTCTATTCTTGCAAGTCAAATGAGTGATGTGCATTTTAAATTGTATCAACATTTAACAAATATAACTGATTTTTTGCAGTGGTAATTTTTGAAATACAGATGCTCTATTTCCATCTCATTGAAACATGTTAAAAGATATCTATGGAGTGAGGGACAGAAGTTGCAAGCAGCTATGGTCCCATTGGAATCTAGCAACAAAGCCCCAGTTTTGCAATCCCAATTCATTGCAGTGAATTGGGATTGAAATAGGGTGGATTTGAGATCTGAAATATACAGAAAAGAATAGAATTTTGAATCCAGTCTTGACAAGGCTACAAGGAGGTGGCACTTGTTACTGCTGTTTTTACAGATGGATGCATTTAAGAAGAATTTTAACACGAAAAGGAAGGTGTCTGCCTTCCATTTCTTCTGTACCTATGTTTTCAAATTTCTTCTCTTTTCCATTTCTTCTCTCTGGTTTTCCTATTTTAGTTAGAGCTGATCTACATTTTTTTTCAAACAAAAGTTTCTTGTTCAAAAATATTTTTTAATCTTTTTTTTTCCCCCCCAAAAATTTAACAATTCTTTTCCTTGGGGAAAAAAGTAATTTTTGTTTTAAATGATAGAAAATATTATCCAAACCATCATCAAGTTTTCGTTTTCTAAAACCTGCGTTTCCAGTAAACGGAAATTTTCAATAATTTTTAATAAATCTAAAAAATTTTGAAAAATGAAAATGGACCTTTTCAACTACTTCAAAATGAAAACCATGTCACTATTCGTGAAAAAACAGATTTTCATCAGGTTTTGAATTTTAAGGGCATATTCCTTGAAGTCAATGGGATGGGTTGAAGGGCTGAGTCCCCCTCACCTCGCTGTTCTGGTTCTTGAATTGGCTTTTCCTCAGCAAGGTCTCATTCTTGGGGCTGACAAATGGCTGTGGTTCCAGGATGGATTTCCATCTATCTTACATTTTCTTTCCTTGTTCTCTTTTCTCTACTCCTTCCCTCATTGGTTTCTCTGCTTGCCTTACTGCACTTTTGCCTTCTCCCTTTCACTGTCCTTTTCAGCCTTTTCCTTTATTCAGTACCCACATCTCCATACAGTTCTCCTTCGCTCCTGCTCTCTGTATCCACCATGGTTGTCTGTATTCTCCTCCCTTTGCTCTCCCATTCACTCTTGCACACTTAAGCTTTTACCACACTTCATAACTCTGCATTTTTGAATGTGAGGCGCCTCTCTCACCCTTTCTCTAGGCCTGCTGGTTCATTCCTTTCTCTCCGATTTTCATTTGTGTCTGCTCTTGAGGAACATATCAAAAGCAGGGAGCCAAAGGCCACTGAGAGGCATGCTCCCCGTTCTAATGTAGAGGAGATACTCCAGCAAATGGCATGTGGCTCCTTGGGTCATCATGGAGAGTACTGATTACCAAGAGAAGAAAGGAGAGCTGATCAGGGTTGTACAGTGGTCACATCAAGAGCAAGATAGGGAATGCATCTCTGATTTCTATTAATGAAGGGGACAGGTGGGCCTGTTTGAATGGGTTAGAGAGTCACTGAGAAAGCAACATCACTCTACATGTCGGAACAACCCGTAAGGACCTGATTCTGTGGGAATCTGCACAATGAACAGATGAAAAATTGGGGCCTGAGAACCTGATCCAAAGATGCCTGAAGTCAGTGGGAGTTTCCTAATGGCTTCAATGGCATTAGAGCAGAGTCCAAATTAAATGTAACAACCTGTTGGACAGCTGGGAGTAAGAGCACACAATTAAAATCTTACCTGGAGAGTAAGACAATGTAATGACTGTATTTGTAAAGCTCCCTGACATCCAACTGAGGTTCTTGGTGTGTGCTGCAAGACACATTATAATACAACTAAACAGCCAAATAATGGGAATTGAAAACAATTTTTAACTTGTCACTAGAGCCCGACTAAGGAGGTTCTGTTCTCAAAGAAACAGTTGCAGTTTTAAAACAAACTTTAAACTTGCTTCAAATCTGTTACAGCTTGCTCAGATATTACCAACAGAAGAGAACTTCCTATTGTTCTTTAGGTGCCAGCAGCTCAAGTCAAGTGAAGATTTCATGCAGGTACTGTGTCCCATTTTTCCTTTTGCAAAGTCATCCAGGTCTAGATTTCAAATAAATAGATACATAAATAAACCTCTTTTAATTACTAATTGCAGATCTGGCGAAAATATGACACTGACCATAGTGGCTTCATTGAGACTGAAGAACTTAAGGTAAATTGATGATTATTTCACTATGATTATATAGAGGTGTGTGTATTACACAATAGTACTGATATATATGGCTGTTGAAATGTTGAAATATAAAACACAAATGCAAGTGATAGAAACTGATGTTTCTATCACAGACAAATTGAAGTGTAATTTTTATTCTGATAAATGACTCTAAAAATGGCACTTAGTGTAGATCCATGTTTGTCCCCCAGTGATTGCCAAATAAGTGCTCAGTTTAGAAGTAAAAAGATGTTTTTAAACTAGCCACCCTGCAAACTTAGCTAGGCTGTGAGAATGAAAGTGGGTTCTTTCTCCCAGCTGCATCACTACCATTACTAAACATTCTTGTCCAATTTAAGCCCTCAGTAGTACCTGTGCAACCCTGTTGTTCCCATACTAACCCCTGTGCAACACAACTGCAATCCCACTGCCTGCACTCTGTTTGCATAGGTATGACTGATGGGATCTTAGCACATTTGATGCACAAAGAGCAGCAGCATCTAGTTTGTTCTGTTAGCTGTGTCGGCTCTGCAGTTAACAGGAGTAAAAAGCAGCCCATACTTATTCTTGTCACTAAAGCTGGCAGATACTGTTTGACTCTGAATATACATGGGGAGCAAGACCAAGTGGGAAAGTGTCATTTGTACATAACCATTTTTC
This sequence comes from Chelonoidis abingdonii, assembly GCF_003597395.2. Taxonomy (NCBI): domain Eukaryota; kingdom Metazoa; phylum Chordata; order Testudines; family Testudinidae; genus Chelonoidis; species Chelonoidis abingdonii. Next base: position 255,090,146 of record NC_133770.1, on the reverse strand, counting down.
TGTGTAGAACTCCACTTCAAGTAACGTTCTGGTGCAGATCCTCAGTTGGTTCAAACCATCATAGCTCCACAGGACCTCAGCTGAGGACTTGGCCCTGTGTACACAGTGATTGAGTCCAGTTGTCTTGTCCATATGCAGAATTCTAGACAAGAACTGCACATACATTAACCAAAAGCATTCAAAAGTCAAATTGTCTGAAATCCTTAGTAGAGCTTTATGAAAGCAAAACTTACCTCATAAATCCATGTAGCCAAATTGTCTTTTTTCTCCATCCTCTTTGAGCTGCTCTGGTAGAACAAAAGAGATGAAGAATGTCCATATCGCCTCTGCTGAGGATTCCCACCTCACAGAAGAGATGTCAGTTGGCATAGCTAGCTCCTATGACCCTGGTATACAAGTGGCTACCCCCTCCCATCCATGCTCCCACATATAGGTGTGTCAAAAGGGAGGTGAGATCAGGAGAGAGGCAGAACTGGTACACACTGTATCTGGCAATCCCCAGTTGTTGGATAGTCCTCAAGCAACTATTTCCAGATAGTATAGTTTAGACCAGCCACTAAAGGCTGGGCTAATAAGCAACCAGAAAATCTTAAATGGCTCCCTGGTGGCTCCCCATCTCTGCTGCACTGAGCAAATCTCATCATCTGCATCAGAAAATCTGGATCCTTTTCATCCTTTCAGAAATATATACTGTAACTTCTTGTTTTTTTTTTAAGGTAGTGATCAATAAAATACTTCTCTTGGAAAGTATGAAACTATTATTATGCATTTGTTGTAACTGGTTTTACTCCCCACATAAAGCACATAATCTACATTTTAAAGCACATATGATCTAAAATGTTTACATGAAATCTGTTCACAACATTTCTGCAATCATTTTAATATATAACACAGATGCAGAAAGACCTGATGAGAAAATATACAGTATGGTGGTGACAATAGGACCCAGTAGCTCTCATACTTGTATTTCAAGTTCAGGGGCATTAAGCATACATGACTAGGAGGAGAGATGGCTCATGAGGAAAATCCTATCTTAAAATGTGGTCCAAACTGTGAAAAAAGCAATGGCGCTCCAAAACATGAGATAAAGAGGTTAAACCAGCTTGGTGTGTTCTTCACTGAAAATTGACAGGCATGCACAGTTCAAGACTTGCAGATGCCTTGCTTAATTAAGATTTTTTTGTCACTTACCTAGGACAGTTGTTCAAACTAATCAGCGGGGAAAACAAAACTTCATTCTTTAGAGTAAAAGCAGCTTTTGTTGAAAGTCATGAACAAACCTCGCCAGTTCCTCTCAAACTAGCAAAATGGGCAAAGTGCATTTGCAGTGTGTGTGTGAAGGAGCAAGGAGGTTTCACCTTCACCTGAAGCATCAGGTCACTGCTGTAGGCAGGAAAGTAGACTGGATTAATCATTAATCTTTTCTGTAAAACTATTCCTCTATTTCAAGCAGTGACTAGGAATCCAAGTTTTCCGATGGGTCTCAAGGTTAATTAATGTAGTTTACTGTTAAAATTAATTAGTACACAGTATAGCTGGATGCCAAACCACTTTTCTGTGTAGTACAACAAAAGGCATATTATGCATAAAGCTCCATGGGATTCTTTTTAAAAATAAGGTGATACAGTATATTTGGTCTGGTTAAAAGAATTTTTGTTGTCAGATATATTTAACATGGAACCTACTACTTACTTTCATTCCTATTTTACATTTCAGTAGTAAATATGTAAAACTAGAATTTCCCAGACTGCCTCTAGACTGAAATTAGAATACAATAAGGAAAGTAACTATTCTGTAATCATTTTGGCTCTGGGGCAAATATTCACCTGTGCTTACTTTACTTTCACAGAGTTTTTTGAAAGATTTACTACAGAAAGCAAATAAGCAGATTGATGATTCCAAGCTAACAGAATACACCGAAATAATGGTAAGATTATTCAGATATTTCATCCAAAAAAAGCATAATACTGTGCACATCTAAGGCCACTAACTTCTCATTTAAAGGCTCTCATTGAGATGACAATCATGAGATGAGAAACTTGAATGAGAATCAGTTTGGATCCCTATTGTGCAAAATAAGACATCACACCTTAGAGATCATAGTCCAAGCCCAAGAGGCATATCAAGTAATTCGGTAGCTATGCCACCTTTGGCTGTGATCTGTAAATTTAGCCATGTTGGGCCTAATATAAGCATAGGAAACCTTCAAGGAACTTTAAGTGTTGTTGACAAACTAACACCACAGCATGTACTAAGGAGAACTTTGCCACCGAAGGTTCTTTCCCTTCAGGTAAGATTAAAAACTGAAGCTCTGAACACTTGTTATTAAAGATCCCATAGCACTTGTCATAAGAATAAGCAGATTAACCTGTGCCTGAACCAAATTCCAATTTAACTAATTATAGTCTACCTACCCATTCCTTTTTAGTTTACTTCATTTCTTGTCCTGCACTGTTGTGCTGTATTGCTTGCACTGTTAAACAGGTGCTACATTTCAGCCTAGATTTGGCTGCATCTTGGTGATGAGTGAAGCAATTGTTTGCGTAATCTGCAAAGGCCAATGGCAATGAGATAGTTCTGGATGAAAGGATCTACACCTCAGCTTTAAGTTACTGCATGGTTTAGCGTAGGGCACAAGAAAGAAAAGCTGAGTAAGACTGCCCAAAATATAAATTCTAGTATGCATTCATTAAATACTTAAAAATACTAGAGTGATCTTTGTTTTTAATTCTATGCATAGAACTGATGATTATCTAAAATGATCTATAGAGTCTATGATACAGGCATATTTGTTTGGCATATATTTATTACTTTTCTCTAAGTGTCCCTTGCATATCACTGATGGAATAGTAGCGCACACAAATAGCAGTGGGGTTTAATCCATCCTCTCAGAGCAGGGCCCAGAATCTCTGGTAACCATTTACCATACTTCTTTGACCTTTAGAACCCTAAGGACACACATGCCTGTTCTTAAACTTCTCAGGTAGGGAATGGATGCAGAATATATTCTTCTCCCTACTATGCCTCCCTCTGTTCCTCCTCATTTACTTTCCTCACAGCTACTAAAGGAATCTTACCCTACATTTGTGACCTCTCTCCCAATAGATACCAAATATGCCTCAATCCTCCTTTTCTATGAATGGGCAAGGAACATACCTGCCAGTCTTCAAGTACAGAGTGCTAAATGGATTTGGGGTGGGGTTTTTTGTTTGTTTTTTTGCCAGTTCTACACTTTTTACTGTCGTCCTTGTGCCCTACGCTAGTGTGAGAAGGGAAATAGGTGGGATAGAACAGACTCTGCTTCAGTCCTAGCCAGGCCCATCCTTAAACATAGCCAGACTCTCCCTCCCCTCTAACTCCTGAATACAGGACTCTCTAGTGGCCTCCATGCAACTGTCAGTGAGCTTTGTGTGTTCCAGAGAAAGGAAAGAAGAAAATTCCCTGTTTTAAGAATGGCCAAAGTCGTGATATTTTTCTTTTGCTTTGCCAGCAACTTGGTTTCACCCTAAAATATTTTAAGAGGTTTAACTTTTCAGGCTGAAATGCCTCAAACTGACCCCAACTATGAGAGACATTAATTAAGATAAATATCTAGTGATTTAGTTTTCTTATGATAGCTATATGTCTAGAAATCTCATGACTGATTAGTTGCAGAAAGCGTTACACACTGGAGAAATAAATCTCACATCCTTAACCTTTAAGCACTGCAATTTTTCATGACTCTTTAACCCAGATTGTGCCCTACATTTGGATCTCAGCAGGTTGAAACAGTTGTAAAGAATTAACACTATAAATAAGTGATAAATGTGGTGATATGCCATCTCCTCGAACATCAGAAGGGAAAAAATAAACAGAAAACATAACAGGAGTTAAGAACACTTACCTCTCCTTTTTTCTAACTGGTATCTAACCACCAGGCATAAAATAGACACATTAGGGCAGCAACTACTTGCCTTTGCCAAATGTAAAGCCCCCTCTCCCTTAAAGCTACACTGGGAAGAAGTTCCTATAAGGGGTACGGAGGGTTAGAAGGAGCCAGGTGGTCACACTGGAATGTATGCCTGCAGAAACAGTCACTTCTCTACACTATCTCTGTATCACTCATTTGTTTCATTAGGCAAAACTTTGCTTTTTCCTGCAGCATGAATGTTGTATTTAAAGGGGTACAAACAAATTGATATGGGTGTGTGATTCTACCCCCAACCACTGTACAGCTAAAGTTACTGTAAATGAAACTAAAGGGGTGGGGGAGAGAAGGGAGAAACCCTCTGTTTTCAGTTACACTCCCAACTCCTCTTTGTACGGTAAGTTTTCCCTGATGCTTTTTCTCAAACTGTCACATAGCAAGAGGGAGATAACAACATTTGAAAATAGCAACGTACAATCGTACAGTGACTGGGAAAGGAAGTCACAGGCAGTCTAATACCTCAACGTCCTGCTAACTAAATTTTAAAAGGTCTTAATTTCAAGTTAGCCATGTCTCTTAAGAGATCTGAGGCAATGCAATTTGCTGACTTTTCACTGTATCTATCATACATTAAATATTACATTTTAGGCAGGAAACCAATTTCTAATACACAACAGGATTCTGGAAAATAGTATATAATTTTTAAAATCACATTAACATACATATTTCTATTAAATGAAAACTCAATTTGATGGAAGTTACTTATAGTTCTTATATAAAATTAACTACATGTCAATAGTGGAGCCCTTTTGTTATTAATACTTAAGTGTTTATGGGGTTTAAAGCTGGGAATAAGCTAAGCATGAGACATTGTCAGTCCTGTTTTCATTCTGTACGAAAGATAATATTTATTAGGTACTTAATTCACTTGTAATACATCACAAGCTCAAAATTTTCTTGAAGTGCATGGCACGAGGCAGAGTCTGATCTCATTTACGTGTGTGTAGACTCGGCAACCCATTGAATCAGGATTATAAATGTTGTCTTTTACATGAAGATAGCACATCTAGATGGAATTGAACACCCCAACCTACGTTTTAAGATTTAATTTTAGCTACGCTTTATTAGATTTTAAACTGAATTTGTTTTGTCCTTTTATATGCAGATTTATGTATGCTGTGTATTAAATCATGACTCAAGACCAAATATACTATTCAGTAGCTTAAAAAAAAAGGTGTACTTTTTAATCTCTTTATTCAATAGACAACAATATGGCACTGAATCTTGATCTGAGCTTAAAAAAATGTTTAAACAGGTTCAGTAGAGCATGTTGGATACCATGACTATAGCTTATGTGCCATTTGTGAGGGGCCAAATTCTGACCTCGGTGATACAGGTGTAAATCTGGACTATCCCTGTTCAAATCAGTTGAATTACAAACAAGAGCCTTTGTGGGTCTTTTTAAATCTTTTGACACTACAGTCCACACATAAAACAATCAGAATTCAGCAGTACAAACTGGAACCACAGTTGTGGTGATTACTGTGTATGCTGGTTATTAAGCATAGAGATTAGATGACTATGCATATTGCTACTGGTGCAGCTGTTTGAGTCCTTCCTTTATATTGACCTATATTGGCTGTAGGGACTGAAGTGGAAGGAATTTCTTTTATTTGATGTTTTCAAAGATGGAAACGTGAGAAACCCTTTCCTTGAAGCCCTCTGGCTCTGGCCAATGAGTATTGCATCTTGTGAGAGTGACAATTATAACCTGAGTGACCTATCATGATTTAAAAATACTTAAGTGGACCTTGCTCAGTTTTTGCAAGATGTAAATTGTGCTTCTGTGCACATCTCTGATTTGGGAAGTTCACTGTTGAATGGAGCTGGATTTAGTGAACATTTCAACACAACTATCAGAGTTGCGCAAACAGTTCCTTACCAGGATTTTATAGTAGAATAACTAGTTATCAATTTATATTTTCAATAATTTGTAAACTTGCTTATATTAAATGTTCCACCCAATAAATGTGAGTTTATTGAATTAGATTCCTATATTATATGTAATTAGTACCTTCCCATTGCTTTTAGATTTCCCAAATACTTTTTCTTTGCTGTGCTGATTAATACTTTAATAATAAATATCTACATTTATTTCAGCTGAAGATGTTTGATTCAAACAATGATGGAAAGCTGGAACTTACTGAAATGGCCAGGTATGTTTTTATACCTATAGCATCTAAGTATTGCATGTCAGTTGCCATTATGGAAAAAAAAAATTGTTTGAACTCTCATTTTTATCTCCAAAGTTTACTACCAGTGCAGGAAAACTTTCTTCTTCAATTTAAGGTATGTAGCTTTACATTCTGAAGTTTTAACATGTAACACTATATTATATTCTTCTAACTCTTGGCTTTCTTTTTGATTTTAGAGTGTCAAAATGTGTGGGAAAGAGTTCAATAAAGCTTTTAAGCTGTATGATCAAGTAAGTGATCTGAAAAATTATAAAAAAGAACTCACCTTTTATGCACTGATTGAATACTTTGACATCACTTAAATTTTCTGAATTAGGGGAAAATAGATTGGGTATAATGCTACAGTAGCCAAAATGAAAAATAAATGCTCAAAAATAAACCATTGATATTAATATTTTTTTCAGGATGGCAGTGGATACATAGATGAAAATGAATTAGATGCATTACTGAAAGATCTGTGTGAAAAGAACAAAAAGGTAATTCTAGAGCTTTTCTTAATGATTAGTTTAAATTGGGATTTTAAGGAGAGTTTAAATCCACCCAATTACTAAATCATAATTCCTGAAGTGCAGGACAATTAGAAATCTTGGCAGAAGTAATGTAATTCCTTAACTAAGTGAGCAACATTGTTATAAATTGGCTTCAGAAACTAATAAACAATCTAGTGTGCATGGATGTGAATTGTATGCAAGCACTTAAACAAATGGTAGTGTTGGGTGGGCAGGCACCAGGCAGATTTCCCCCCTCCCCCCACCATTGGCAACTGTAGTTGGTAAGGAAACTGGATTATAAAGCATTATCTGTTCTTTAAATAGGACTTAGACATTAACAAACTGGAAACATACAAGAAAAACATCATGGCCTTGTCTGATGGAGGAAAGCTTTACCAAACAGAACTTGCTCTTATTCTTTCTGCAGAGCAGGATTAGAGACCTCCTGTCATTTCAGCTGAACTAGTGATATACTGTATCAACACAATAACTGTGCACTATAAGGGAGTAGCCTGTACTTTCTTTTATATCTGTAAATTTAAATCGCATATAATTAGCCATGATGTGTGGCACATTCTTTTCAGTCTGTTTCTATACTGTTTAATGTACAGTTTTTGTAATTAAGATAAAGAGTGTCTGTTTGGGCCAGTCTGTATATTCAAGAAGAAACTAAGACCTTTTTTTGCTTTCATAAAAATGGCTGAAAAAAAATTTAAAATTCTGAGACTGTTTTGTTCATCATATCCTTTGACACTTGCAACATTTCTGTTCAATTACACATTAAGTAAAAGCCCAGAGAGCTCTTTCAGTGCACAACTAAATACGAGTTTTTAAATGTAGAATGTAAAAATGCTGTTTTCAAGTAGGAAAGATGACCAGGGATGTTTGAACTGAAAGATTTACCAAGCTGGTGAGAAATGTTTTCAGTAGTCTGACTAGCTACTTGCAAATCTATGCTCCTTGCAGTTTTGCAGTAAATGAGGAAAGCTTACGAACTTATGGCATACAGACATAACATCTATAAACAGCAGATATCTGGAACAGCTCCCAGTGCTGCTGTTCACAAACAATGTTGTTTTCCATTTAGCTGTTTAATTTCACTAAATTTAAACAAGGTGATAAGCATCTAAGAAATACAAGAGACAAAGCTTCTTGACAAACTTTTAATCTATTTTGCAAACCTGGCTACATTACAGATAGGATAATTAATACACACATTCGCATAATACAATAAGTGTAACTCATGAAAATTGCTGTGTCAGAGAATATGACAATCCATTTCTAAACTATTTGCACATATTGCAGGTTAAAATTATTGTAGTAAACTGCTGTTTTTAAATGATATTCGGTGTAACCTATAATTAAATTTAATATACTAAGACTACCCTTGTCTAGTTTGTCTACTTCCTGGATTTTCTTAGCAAGTAGAAAACAAGGAAAAGTGTGCTCGCTGCATCTTACACTAAATTTCTAATGGAGAAAATTATTGGAATTTAAGACTTAAAAAAACAATCCATTTCTCAAAGTACTAATTCAACACCAAGTCTAGTCGTTTATATAGCAGACTCTAAATTAGCTTACTCTGCAGGGGAATTCTTAAAGCAGAAAGCACACTATAATTGCTCCTGTCTATTTTATAATTGTGCTCTGTAGGCCTGGGTCTAATTCTACTTACACCAGTTTTATGCCAGCATAACTCCAGACTTCAGTGGCGTTGCTCCCAATTTATAGCAGTGTGAGAACAGAATTAGGTGTATGTCTTAATGTCAATCAACCTAAGCTGCCTCTACTTAAAGGATGGTGTTTCAGAAGCAATCCCAGCTCAATAGATTATTTTATTAGCTGGATACAATGCCTAAAATGCATCCACAGTAACTTATCTGACAAACAGGGGCAAATCAGTTTAATTAGATAGAAGTGGTCTCAAGCAGCAAGTGTATTGGGTCCTCTCCGATCTTGAGATAGATGTAATTAGAAGATAGGAGGAGGTGGCGGCAACAGAATGATTCTTGGTGGGGGGGGGGGGGGGAAAACAAATTTTTTGGGGGGGGGGGGGGGGGGGGAACACACACACACACTCTCTAAGAAGTTTAAAGTCAGATCAAGACAGGTCAATGACAACCTCACTCCAGGCACAGTCATCTAATTACTCAGCTTCTGGTTCACCTCTTCTCTATGCAATGTAAAGTATAATTGTGTATTTTAAGTGAAGGAACAGTGAATAAATTATCTGCCTACAAACTTAATATATGATTAAAGTGAATTGTGGATAGATTTTGTTCATACTGTGCACATGAATCCATGAGGATTTTGCCTTATTTTAACACTTAAAAGTAAAGGTGAAAAAATCTTGTAATATCTGTGATTTAAAGTGACTGTTTGGTACAATAATTAGACTGAAAAGTGAGGTAGTTAAATTGTTTTGACAGAAAGTCATCATTTAAACTTGAATGTGCCTTCTAGAACACAAGAAAAGTTGCCTATCAAAGATTTGTTCTAGAGTCTCGCTTCTACCATGCCTATTACAACCAGCTGCCTTGTGGTACTGTACAGAATATATAAAGATTTGAGTCATCTACATGTGCAGTGTTTAAGTCATGCATAAACCCATATTTCCACTGAAGTATAGCAATTAAAAAAGACAAGACATGTCGTTAGCCTATGTTAATACAATGTCAAGTCTAGCAAATATAGTAAGGCGGGATCACTGTAAAAACACCTGTTTTTTAAAACATCTGCACCTCCCTGGAATTGTTCCTCAAAGTCTGGGACATGATTTCAAGAGGTGCTGAAGACAACAGGAGTTGGTGATGGTCAAACACTAAATTTGCTTATTCTGGAAGATTAATAGACAGCTAAAATATTAATTATACCTGGGGCTTTTGTAGACTGTATTCAGATTCTATACAGAAACCTATATAGAGGTAGTTAGGAAATAAATTATTTATTACTCAATAACTAACAAAATAATCTACTAAAACATAACACTATACAATATGCCAGTAAATGTGCTATATAAGTAGCTATAATATTTTGGAGTTTAAATATATACATTTTACAAAATATTGTTACAATGGAGACCTCACCACAATATCTGCTACTAAATTGACTGAGAAGACCATTGTCTATGTGCATTTTAAAGTGTATAGTTTAGTGAAGTGTAAAACAGCAAAGTTCTATTGTACTTTGGGAAAAAATGTTGTCTTCATTACCTTTAAGTCCAACACTTCAATTATATGCATTGTAAATAAATTCTTTACTTGTGGAATTGATCTAACTAATTAAAGCTAGGAGGTGCCAAAACACTCCCCAATCTTGGCCTACAACACAACGTCATAGTCTCTCTCTCTCTGTGGGAGGGATAGCTCAGTGGTTTGAGCATTAGCCTGCTAAATCCAGGGTTGTGAGCTCAGCCCTTGAGAGGGCCACTTACGGATCTGGGGCAAAAACCAGTACTTAGTCCTGCTAGTGAAGGCAGGGGGCTGGACTTAATGACCTTTCAGGGTCCCTTCCAGTTCTATGAGATAGGTATATTTCCATATATTATTATAATCACTTAAACAGAAATAGTTAACAATGCACAATTGACATCTGTGACAAAGGACCACTACACAGAGTAAGGAGAAACCAAGCTTTTCACTGGCAACTTAATAAGGATTTGAACATAGATCTTGTAGCAAGAGATTTGTGCATTCATTCACTGCTGCACATAGGTCTGACATGTTCTGTTTGAAAAGACAAGGTGGCTGAGGTAATATCTTTTATTGGATTAACTTGATTGGTGAGAAAGACAACATTTGAGTTTACACAGAGCACTTTCTCACATGGAACAGATTGTTTAGCAGCAGTAAACACATATTTCAAGGGTCCATTCAAGGTGAAGCGATTCATTTACATCCTTCCAGTCAGAGGAGAGAAAAGGGCATCTGGGAGGACGGGTTGATAGTGGGTTATAGATTGTTGTAATAAGTAATGAAGTCGGTATCTCCATTCATTGCGTGATTTTTAGTGTCTAGCAAAATTATGAATTTATGCTTCCAGACATGGGGACTGGAGATGGGGCCACACCACCGGCATGGGTGGCAGGTATCATAAGCCTCTCCTGACCAGGCCATGGCCCTGCCCATTGTTGCACCCCAAGGCCCAGCCCTCACTTTCCACACAAAGGCCACTGAAAATTTAAAATTTTTTATGATAGCAACTCTCACACTGTACAAAGGTCAAATATAGATCAGTACACTATTTGCCAATGCTGTTTTCTTAGTAAGATGTGCTTAATGTAACAAAACAAGCATGTATTTTCAAGATCTAATTTAACTGACAAAAACTGTACTTAAGGAAGGACAAATGGCTGATTTCATTAGGCAAAACTTTGTATGATGAGAACTTCTGCACGGCATTGTTACCAGAAATCAGTACATCTTCCATCCTAAGAATTTTTTAGCAATACACACGGAAATAACATTCTTCAGAGGTGTCTAATAAGAGACTCAGAAATCCATAATTAAGCACCTAAATATAAGTGGCCTGATTTTCAAAAGTGCTGAGCTCCTTCAAATCCCACTGAAATCAACAGGACTTGCTCTACACCTTGAAAATCAGGCCAATGTATTAAAACATCAAGAATCATTTTATTTTACTGGATTATGGCTGCACGTTAATATTTTACCTAAAGACAGTGTAACAATGTAAAAGCAGGGATATAAGTTACAGCACACTGTTCAGCAAAACAGCTACATGAACTAATTCTACAGGAAAGAGAAGACTGATTTCAGAATTAGAAACCAGCTATATGAAAAAATGCTAGTTAACACCAGCATGAGATGCAACCTGGGGTAAAGAGTCAGTTTACAAATTACCTTCCACTTCAACTTTTGTATTTATTAAAGTGCTGTCAGTGCATACCAGGATGTAAAGAACAAAGAGGAAGACAATCTCTGTCCAAAGAGTTTAGAATCTAAAATGGACAGAGAGACCTCAAAATAGAAATATTGTACAAATGCGACACAGATTCTCAGATTGGTACACCACCGCCATTGGTCTTAACAGAACTTGTGGTGTTCTACAGGAGAGAATTCCTATATGCAACAAAAGGCAAATAGCAACTGTAATATCACAATGAGGAACACTTCAGGTCATCTCTATTCAGTCTTCAATAGTAACTGCAAAATTATTCTGTACTCCCTATTTCTCCACATAAGATATCTGAAATGGGTTTAATATATTATATAGTCTTGTTTATGTGTACACTGTACAATGCAATACAATTCACTTTTACAGAACATCCTTAATGCACAAAAATTATAAAAGGTTCATCAAGACAGCAAATCACCTACTAAAGCAAAAAGGAAAAGCTTCAAGGTACAGTTGAAGAGACCAGATTTAATTCTGGTTTGAAGAGGGATGATGAGTTATCATTTGCACCCTCTCTCCAGGTAGAAGATGAGTTCATCTCGAGGTCACAGGGCTGATTGTACATTTCACTAACGTGATAGCTACTGTCCCCTAAAAATGTGTTTTTACTTCAAAAAGCAGCAGTAACATCACATCCAAGGCAGTTTGTCCGTCTCTGCAGCTCCCACTAGCTCCTTTCCTCTTCTCCAGTACTCCCAATGCTCATTACCTTCCTTTCTTGCTTCCTCCCCTCCCCTGCTTGCCTCTTTAGCTGTTGCTCCAGTTTCATCCCCATGCTGTTCATCCATTGCATAGTGTTTTTTTCCTATTAGTCACCTGGCTCATCCAGCTACCTCCTTTGTCTGCAGGGCTGGTTCAAGCAAATCTGAGGCCTCTAACAAAAATTTGTTCAATTAAGCTAAAAGGCCCAAGGTCCAGCATATTACCTGATCAAAATTCGTATGCCATACTAGACATGGAGGGAGGGTTTCATCAGTCCCAGAGGAAGCAGGGAATAGGCACTGTATCCAGGACTGATGTGTACATTTGTGGAGAAAGTTAAAAACACAGTGAATAGAGAGTTCTTGTTAAACAGGAAAAAAGTGTGGGAGCCTGTGATGTGCCTGAGCTCTAATATAGGAGAAAGCATCCTGCTTCTATAGGCATATGCATAGTTACAATCCCCACAGAACACTTGGCAATAAGCGATTTGTGTTTCACACCACGCAGCACTGGAACATTGGCCGTAGATATCACACAAGCAGTAGTACCCTCTCACTATACCCTCAGCCCTTCATGCCCTCTGTGGCTGTAAACTTGACAGCAGTGCCTGTATTAGCCCATCTCACTTACTTCCCTCCCAGGTACCACTGACCTTTCCTACCCCAGAACCTTTGGGAAAAGATCCAGTTGTGAAAGGATTAACTGTTTGATTCTATGAGACCAGACTTTCAGATATGCCCTTAGCATTAGGAAACAATTCTCTATAACAAAGAGTTGAGAAACAAGTGTGTGCTTAAGCATCGATAATGTAATTCAGGGGTTGCTGTTTATAACAACTGATAGCTAAAGAGAAGCAGAGTAGAAGTGAAATAAAATATAAACTTTCGATGGTCAAAGTTCAACTGTTAGTCAAACATTCTTACCCTTCTCATCTCTAGCCTCAACAAGTCAGACACTTCCTTTACCAGAACGAGCAGTAAGACAAGCAAAGACAGAATATACTCTTGTGGGAACAGTCCTGAAATAGGAGAATGGATCAACGCTAACCCTCCTTTCACTTCTAATGTCTAAGATTCTATTATTGGAGAGCATTTAATAAAGAGCCCTATGAAATGTACTGCATTCTTTATAACAATACATATTGTTCTGCTCACCTTAAGCAGGCTTGATGCATAAATTGTATACATCTCATTAACAGACAAAGGCATTTTAAATGAAGTAGCAAATATTCCCCTTTGTTTATTGAGACTCTCTGTAACTTGAAGCAAATTTCATGAGTAAAGCCTCAGATAATATGTATAACATGCTCTATTTTCATTGTAATAGGCTACTCATTAAAGTTTAAAATGTGCCTTTTGTTTCTGCCACAAAACACAGCAAGACTGGAAAAAAATTAAAAAAACCATTTTGCTTCGTAGTCATTTTGTGATTAATTACTTGCTTAGTTATGGATCATAAACAGGTGCAGGAAGTTACTTTGGAAGTAACACTCATTTTTGTAGGGGAGCAAAGTTCAGTTAATAAATGCCTAATATATATTTATAAGCTAAATTATAATGGATCCCTCTTAACTCTTCTGATTTTATCAGGTTAAAAAAAAAAAAAAAAACAGAACAAACACCTTTCAAGGACATGTACATGTAGCTTTTTCAGTGCTAAAATTGTGTCAGGGCTGAGACTAGGTGAGTCAAGATGGGCCCTCTGTCTGAAGGAACTTCGTCTTGTTCCAGCAGCTGAATGCCAGTATTGGTCTGCAATTTAGAGATGAATAGGGAGATGGAGAAAAGATAAAGGTTTTCTTTCTTTTTTGGGGGGGGGGAGGGAAGAGGCAACCAGTAGAATTCATTCTAAACTGTAAAAGGATTCCGAATTCCTAAAATAAGTCTGTGTGTATTCACCACACTTTGCTATGAAAGTGATACACTTCAGATTTGACTTGCGAAGAGTTCACTTTAAAAAAAGCAAATGTAAATAAGCAGGGTAATTTTATATTAATGTGATAAGCTGAAAAGAAACGTTCATGTTGTGTAAAATTCAGATCATGGATTTCTAGCGTTCATGAGCTCTGATTCTCAGGACATACCTGTCATTGGAACTATTTTAAGACTGGAATTGGACTAACAAGGTTAAATCTGAATTTTTTTAAAAATGTGTTAATTTGTATTATGATAGCATTTATAGACCCCAACTAAGATTAGTGATCCATTATACAAACACATAGTAACAGGCAGTCCATGCCCCAAAGATTTTAATATTTAAGTAAGACAGAAGATAAGAGAAAGGAGGTATTACTAGTCTCATTTTACAGATAGGGAACAGAGGGTAAAAAAAAGTTCAAGTGACTTGCCCAAGGTCACAAAAATATGTGGCAGATCCCGGAGTTCCAATCCAGTGTTATAGTCACAAGATCACCCTTCTGATAAGATTTTTATATTCCATAGGATTTAAAAAAACCTTTGGAAAACCACAAAGTTTGATTAAAAAAATCTCCAGTGGATTTCCATAGTGATTGTAACAGAGATAAGCATCTGAATTTTTGGGAGTTCAGAGAAACATCACCTTTGGAAGTTCATCCATCAGTTTTAAATATGAGATTTTTTTTTTTTAAATGACTATTATAAATAATAAATTTGTCCTGCCTTTGGAAGGAGAAAGGTTAAATTGTCTGTCATGAAGGTCACCTGCAGAGACTGGTGTGAAGCAACAAGCCATGTTTTATCTAATTTGTCATCCAGAAAATAAATGTTATTAGGTAAGGAAAACCTGTCTTCTTGATTCGGAGAAAGCAATCAGATAACATCACTGACTCTCCTCAAGATCCAGAAAAAAATCCAGAGACCTGGAAAGTTTGGACACAGATTCAAGAAATACCCCAAATTCTGGTAAAAGGGAACTGAACTGTTCCTTTTACTCCTGGCCCAGAGGGCACTGAATTGTTAGTGTTTTCCTTGCTAGAGGACTGAGTTGCTTCCATTTCCCTGGATCTGAGACACATTTTGAGGTCTGAGGCCATGTCTACACTAGCACTTATTATGTCTGCAAAACTTTTGTCACACAAATAGCATGACAGACAGGAATGGCAGAGTCTTGTTTCTGCTCTAAGTGATATCAGACAGTAAGTAAAGGATTCCGAATCACAATTGCCTGGAAGGAGCTACTAATGTCTCTCTTTTCAGGAGCATTTACACAAAACTTTTGAGGGAGCAAAAATTATATATATAAAGAAAATATGTATATATTCAGGAAGGCAAACCCAGTCTTCAATGCAATTTTTAATATCAATTACAACAGCTGTAACACAGACTGAAAAATGTCAGCAAAATCAAGAGTGCAACTAGTAATTTATTCAGTCTTTAACTTCTGTGTGAGATGTACCTTAGTACTCCCTACCCATTTACACTCTTCCTCCCAGCAACAGTATTAGGCCCCAATTCTGCAAAGACTTATGCATGTTCCATTGACTCTTCATTGTAGTAATGCAAAGCACATGTGTAAGTGTTTGCAGGGTCAGGAATTAATACTGGAGTGCAAAGCTTAAATCTTAATTTCGTAGTTTCCATCAGTTTGTTTATCATCTGTTTTTTCAGTAAAATATTCCAGAAACATTACTGAAATTTAAATTATGATTAAAAAATATGCAAATAACTGAATTGAGGAAAAAAACATTGAAATATAGGTTTGTCTACATGATGTTTTAATGTACTCCACCTGGGATGTAAACTCTAGCACCCATCAGTATGTCACACACTAACTGACCTATATGGATCCTGTGAGCACACACTAAAGGTTCCCTACTTTCTGTAAATGTAGTACTGTTTGAAATGGAGACTAGGGAACTTTTGGTGTGCACCAGCCGGGACCCACATGGACCCTGCATGCTATCACACCATGTAGACCAGCCCACATTAAAAGAAGCAGAGAAGGGGAACTAATTCCACAGCATGGCATAGACAGTTTTACTCAAAGCTGTAGAATATTTTACGTACCTAATCGAAAGACTTCATTTGTCTGTGGGAACAAAACAGTCAAATTAAGGGATAAGTATAAATGACTCATTCAAAACATATTACAATTTCAAAATGTTTTATTAGAATTGTCAGATAAAATATTTAACAAGATTATTTCTTAATGTGTGTGAGATTTACAGCTAATGATACTTTCTGTAAGGAAGATAAGACAAGAGTATTTTAAGAACCTTTTGTTTTCCTGATTAATGCTTCCATCACATCCCACTGCTCATTGGTAACCTACATAATATAAGAAGAAATAGCATTTCACTTGGGTCTGTATACAATTTTATATAAATTTTTAAGTATGTTTGTATGTAAATAGTATGCATGTAACTTACTACCTTTTTCAGGTCATTGAACTCTCCAGCCATAGAAACATATTCTCCACCGTCCAGTCTAATAACCTAGGGGAAAAGGAAGCAATGCACTTAAGATTGGTGCTTTTTTATTAAGCTCCTGTATCATTAGCATTCTCACATATCAGGGTTTGGAAACACCAACCTCAACTTGGACAAATTCAGATTTAAAAAAATACGCTGAAAATAAATGAATGCAACACTTCTTATAAGAGCTCTGTGCTTTAAAACCATGCAGAGGTCTCAAATACGCAGCCCGCGGGCTGAGTTATTTCCTGCAGCCTGCCATAGCTCCCCTCACCCCCAATCTCCCCCACCTCCGCCTCCTCAAGTATGCCACATCCCTGCTTCTCCCCCCTCCCTCCTGGAAAGTCCTAAGTGGCAAACAGATGGACTTTCCAGGAGGGAGGGGGTGCGGAGCGGGGATGCGGCACACTCATGGGAGGAAGCAGAGAAGAGATGGGGCCGGGGCGGGGATTTGAGGAAGGGATTGGAATAGGGACAGGGAGGGGGCTGGAATTGGGGCGGGGCAGGGGTTGGAACAGGGGTGGGTTTTTGTATCTTTGTATGAAAAGGTGTCAGTGGTGTGGCCCACAGGCCAATGTACTAGTCCTCATGGTGATTTGAGTTTGAGATCCCTGAGCTAGAGTGAAGTATAATTAAGGCTAAGAGTTTGTTATGGATATTTTTAGTAAAAGTCATGGAGACGTCATGAGCAATAAAGAAAAATTCACGGAAGCTGTGACTTATACTAAAAATATCCCTGACAAAATGGGGATCTGTGGGTCCCCACACCGTTTGCAACGGGGAAGCTATGTAGCAGCTAGGCGCTCTGGGAGCCCTCACTGCAAGTTGGGTGCTGGAGCTCCAGGATCCCCCGCAACCCACATCTGGGAGAGTTGCAGGGACTGAACTGCCTGCTTCAGGGGTTCCCCCACCACCTGCGGGGGTTAGGAGCTGTGAGGTGCCCCCACTCTCCTGCTGCTCCTGTGGGCCAGGAGCTGCAGGATGCTCCCACTGCCAGCAGTTCCAGGGGCCTCCACCACCCACGGCGGCCAGCAACTCGGGGGCTCCCCTGACACCTGTCTGGAGCTCGGGGGTGTCCCTGCTGTCAGGGGGGCTGGGAGCTGCAGGGTACCCCCGCTACATGGGGAAGCTTGGAGCTCCGGGGACCCTGCAGCTCCCAAGTGCCACAGGCTGAAGTCACAGAGGTCACTGGAAGTCATGGATTCTGTGACATCAGTGGACATCACAGTCACTGATGACTTCACAACCTCCATTACTAAATCGTAGCCTTAAATATAATCGACTAGGTTAAAAATGAACCTAAGGTTTTCAAATTAGCAATTTCTCTTGCTTAACCTCTCAAATACTCTACAGGACCTAAAGCTTCTTTAAAAATTCTCACCACCACCAAGATCATCATCTATAAGCCTAATACTGCTTACAGCATGAACCAGAATAATGAAAACGTACTGCTCCAGTAACCCAACTTGCATATTCACTACAGAGGTATGTGGCAAGATTTGCAATTTCTTCTACAGTTCCCAGACGGCCACAGGGAATCCTCCCAATCATTTCTTTCTCAAAGATACCTGTTGGGTCCATACGGCTAAAAGCACCCTACAGAATTTAAAAACAAAAAACAAAAAAAAAACAAAAAAAAACATTCAGCAAAATATTATGAGTAACTAGAAAATAAATTCAAACTAAGATTTGATTCCTGGTTTCAGACTTAATACATAATCTAACAGTTAGTAGGAGTGTTGTGACAATCACATGCTTATTAGTGGGGTGGGTTAAGAGAGAACAGGAGACAAAGGTCAAATTCTGGTGTAAATTCATTCAACAAAGCAGTTCATGGTATTCAGCAGTGACCCTTCTACACAATTATAGAGCAGTAAAGAGAGGCTCAAGTAAGCGTTTGTACATTTTTTCTGAAAACTTGCAGGATAAAGAAAAATGAGAATGCCTCAGGGCTACTATAGAAATGTAGGGGAAACTTAAACCAAAATCATACGAAGCACAGAATAACCAAACTGAAAAGCAAGTATCCTTTAATCTTGCTGAACAGGAACAATGAACAGAATACATCTAGATAGCTTTGGGCTTTAAAGTGCATTTGAATATCTGGGAACAGTGCAAGACATGGGTGAGGCTGGGGAGAAAAACCTCACTCAAATGGACTCTTTTACTAACAAGAATAAACTTCACTGAGCAAAATCAGAAACCTAAGAAAACATATGTGAAGTCAAGCAAGCATAGTGATATTTAGTAAAACATCAGTAAAATAGTAATATAACTGCTTAATGATCTTATTTTTTAAAATACTAGGTTGTATATCTAATTACTTTGCACTGATAAAAGGCTTTTCTTTTCCTCCTATGGTTACTTAAAAGTAGTTGTTTCCCAAAGTGTGGGGCCTTCCCCCAGGGCAGGTGGGGGGAGAATATAGATAGGCCTCTCAATTGTTCTCCAGCATATCAGCTTTCATTAAAAAATAAGTCTCCAGCTATTACAGTTGAAGAGAACCTTGAAAACATGATTCACTAAAACCTGATGCAGCAATGCCTGCCTTCGGTCATAGAGAGCCTGAACAGTAGCTCTGAAGCATGAACTGCTCCACTACCTCAGATACAATGATGATAGTTTGTAAAGTATTTAATTATTCAGGATTAAATATTATGAAGATCTACACAATCTGCTCTAAGTGATGATGGGGTAGGTTTATTTCCCCCCCATTCCACACACTTCTGCTTGAGAAGCAAAGCCCAAATTGTCCACGAGGGCATCTATGCCCACTTGAGAGGAAGCCAAGGCCAAGAACTGTGATCAACATAGTTAGAGTGTGAAACTGTTTTAGAGAAAAAAATTAAATGTCACCACTTGGCACATGCAACTAGAACTAAAAATCGCTGTGAAGTGATACTGTAAACTTGAAAATAAAAGTTTTATTTCAGTTTTAAATAATAAAGTAAGTTGTATTCAATCATCTAGCATTCAGTATTGACTAGGGAGTTGCACCTTTTGTTGTATCTGTAGGCTAAGCATACTGTTTCCACCTGGGGCTCCTTGCACTGCTCCATTACCCCTACAAGCTTCCCATTTGTCAGCCTCCCGTCGCCCGCTAGTTCAGGGACTCCCTGCAAATCCCCCATTCCATCATTCATGCCAGGGGCACTGTGTGCTCCCCAGGTCTCCCTTCGCCCATACCACTGTCTCTCATGCCAGGGGCTGTATGTCTCCCCTATTTGCTCTCTCTCGTCCATGCTTTCCCTTTCCCCCTTTTCCATACCAGTGACCATTTGTTCTCCTCCCTGCCACCCAACCACCAGGACTTCTGTGAACCTCCCCATTTTCCACACCACTCATTTCTTTCTGTCTGGGACATAAGTCATTCATGATTTCAACATTTGTAAACTGTTCTGGGAGGATCAGCAGAGCTGAGATGGTGGGTATTATTATACTGGAAGGCATTAAGGGTTGTCATCAACCAGTTCTTTGATGCATACACAATTGCAGAGGAGGTGTTGGTTCTGCTAACCAGATGCCAGAGGCCTGAGTGTCCTCCAGTTTCCTCCTTCCAGTTCTCCTATTTTCACCAAAATCAATAGGGTTCTACCCACTGATGCCTACAACATTCCCTGAAATTTTGGAATTGATTGGACGTGGCACTCAAAAGAATTACAGACAAATAAATGTCACAGAATTTAATGTAAAGCCTTGCTTTCCTCAAACAAATGTGTCATTTTTTAAAATACATATTGAAAGACCTGTTTAAAAATACAATTTAATTTCATTTAACTTAAATTCTAAAATGAGAGTAAACCTTAAATAACCCTCAGAGGAGCTGAAGGGAGGCATGGAGTTCCATTTTCCTTTATTGGGAGAAGGGAGGCTCAGCTTTTAAAAGTTTGGGAAAATACTATCCTAAAGCATTTTACAATTACTCTCATTTCACAGATGGGGAGAATAAACCACTCAGAGTATAACCGACTTGCTCGATGTTGCACAACACCGTTGGATCACTGGAGAAACCAAGTTTGGTCTTATCTATGCTGAAAAGATTATAGTAAGGATAACACTATCTTAAAGCAAGTATGCATGGCATAGCATATGTAGACATGGAATTATTAGATTTTTATTGGTATATGAGACCCCCACACCAGCTATGCAAGAGTGGAATTGAGCCAGGTAGGCCCAATCAGCTAATTATGCTTCAAACAGGGGAGCTTTTGGCTGCAGGCAGCTAATTAGGACCAGGCTCACCTGTGTAGGAACACTTGGGACCTATAAAGCCAGGAAACTGGCAAGAGATCGGGACAGCTGCTGAGAAAGGGTAGTCACTCCCTGAGAAAAGGCTTTTTGGAGCTGGTACACCCAGAGAGAAAGGGGGAAACAGAGAATAGGAAGCAGTAGGAAGGAACAGAAAGGGCAGAGAGAGGAAGCCCAGAACTGCCGAGCTGGACTGAAGAGTAGAGGGCAGGCCTGGTTCCCCTCCCAGCTACTGAGGGAGTGGCACCGGGGCAGTGAATGAGAAGACTGTCTAGGACTGTTGATGGTCTGAACCCCAGAAGGCGGAACACAGAATGATCTAGCTGGAGGGGTAAGTCACAAAGAGAATGCTGCGGGTCCTAGAATGAGAGGAGCTGCAGACCAGAGTCAGAGTGATGGCATGCAAACTGTGGACAGGAGCACTAGCCTTCAGAGTTAATCCCCAGAGTGACCAGGAGGAGGCGCTAGATCAGGGATGAGTGGAGCACTCCATGACAACATCAATTTCACTGTACACACACACAAACCGAATAAAATATATTTCCATCAATTATCAAAATTTACAGATAGGCAAAGTAAAAGAAATGCTGTTTGAGAACTCTCTGGAGTATGATGTAAGACTATTTTGTATATTTTGATATGGTAACAACTTGTGTTAACAGTTATAAAACTTTAACTTTTTAAATCTCAACATCTAATGTAATTAAATGATTATTGTATGTCTGCCATAAGTTCCCACAATTGTGAAAATTTAAGAGAAAAAAATAAGAAAAGCTGAAAAAAACAATTTTGTGCAACTATGAAAATATCAATATATAAAATGCTTTAAAATAAACATTAATATTTCCATCAAAATTATTACAAAAATAAAAATCAATTTCTACCAGGCCTAAGGACATGTAAGGTCATGTCTCACTTTTTAAACAACAGAAATGTACCTTTGTTCTTATTGGTCCTGGTTGAATCACATTGAATCTCATGCCATATTTACCCCATTCAGCTGCAAGAGACCTAAAAATTCATTAACAGAATGCATAAATATTTCAAATAGCATGTTGCCTAATGTTATTCAGGATGTAATTCAGAATCAAAACTGGGAAGTATATATGTTGAATTTATAAACACTTTAACATTTGACTCCTGACCTACGTACTGGTAGATTTTTTTGAAATATTGTCCTTTTTTGTTATTGAATTTTAATCTTCTCACACATGGATCTGATGTTATATGAATTAGCGAACTGACAAATACAGTAACACCCATTTGAAGTATATATTGCATATAAAGCATATATTCATGACAATCTTTGGGAGTTAGGCACTTTAGAAAATCCCACCAGTATACACTTGTGGCAGATCGTCAATATAACTCTCAAACCAAGCGTTTTAGGAAAAATAAGATAACCAAACCCCAAGTTCTAAAATGTTTTACAAAGCAGAATAAGCAGTGCAGGTTTCCTTTTATGAACAATATTATCTTTGCATACGCTGTTTCTTTAAAGGTGCTAAAACATTTGGTGTGGTAAATGAATAAGGTGGCTAGTCTCTGAAATACACACTTAAGTCACATTCAACTTGTATGAAAAAAGTGTACACAGAACAAAGCAGAAGTATCCCTTATTTGCTTTCTGTTTTTCTGGAGAAATAAATCACACCTGACCTACTTACATTTTCAAACATTTCCATTTGATTATCTCTACTGAAGTGTAGTAGCTGCACTGTCTGTTAGTCTCATCTACTCCCCTATAGCTGCTAATCACAGATGTCTTTGTTTGGGGAATGAATGTGGATATCTGTTTAATGCTATTAAAGGAATTACTGCAGATAGTCCTGGTAAAAATCTAAGCAGCAGAATCCATGAATTGAGTAAACTATTTATTGATCTCTTTTTGCCCTAGTAAGATGGCGAAAGTAATAAAACAAATAATTCTTTCCATGAGAAGCTGTGATAGTAGCAACTCCTTTCTTGTTACGTAAAATGGAAGCTAAGGAGTTCATTTCTGATCCAGTCAACTAGCTTCATTTTGTCAGACTGACAGGATGTGGATAAAGAACCAAATCAGCCCAGTCTGGAACATGTGAAGATAAAGCATTGGTATGCTCAGCTACTCACTTGCACATTGCATCTACCCCAGCTTTGGCAGAGGCACTTGGTGACACAAATCCAGACCCACTCTCTGCATAGATTGTTGTAATAGCCAAGAATGCTGCCCCTGTAAGATGATAACATTTTTAAACACGCAGGACAAGCTACAAATCTTAAAATTAACAACAAGTATTAGAACAGTACTGGTGTTTGCATCAGCTCTGTTTTCAGAGATTTAACCTTCAGCTGTAAAAGAGAATTCAAACAAGTTTGGGTCCAGCTGTTCTTTTCACGTTTGGTTCTTCCTGTCCCTGAAATGAAAGAGTTATTCCATATATACAAATGCTTTTTCTTGGTGGTACTTTAAATCCCAGTACTGCATTTGGAATTGTGCAAGTAGGCCCTTGCATCCATAGAGTCCCACTGACACCGAAATTATACCAGTAAACCCCTTGTAGTGTACACAAGGCACGAGCCAGGTTACTATACTCGTGATACTTCTTGCTGTCCAGGCCTTTAGGATATATCCATATTGCAATTAGAGGTGTAATTTCCAGCTTGGGTAGATGTACACGTTAGCTTTTCTTGTGCTAGAGTTCTACAACCACTGGCATAGATGCAATGGCACAGGTAACTGCTTGGGCTGGCTGCCTGAGTACAATCCCATCTGAGATCCTAGATATGTACTCTGGCGGATAGCCTGAGCCACTGCTCATGCTGCTGTGGCTGCACTGCTATTTTTAGCTTGATGAAAGCTAGAGAGGGTGTCTTCCCAAGCTGGGAATTACACCTCCATCTGCAGTACAGGCATACCATCAGTTCTCAGGCAGCTATTTTTGCTACAGCTTCCATCAGTTCCCCACACTTCCTGGCTGAAAGGACAGGACATAAAACTTCAAACATCAATGTGAACAATTATTAATTTCAGCACAGTTTTAAATTATTACGAATTGCAGTAGGGGTCTTGAGGCTGAAACTGAAGTTTATTCTAGTGCCCAGAGATCTCTTTTCTTAGCAGATTACAGTAACTCATACTACAGCAGAAAATATACCCAAGTTAATCTTGACAATTGTACTAATCTTGCTATTAGTGCCATAACGAGATCTCACAACGAAGACTTATTTTTATAAAATACATTAACAGACATTCAGGTAGAATAGCAATTATCAACATAAACGAATGATGTAATATATTTTGTTTGTTCATTCATTTTCTTTTGTAATATTCAGTAACTTAAAATAGCTTGCCCAATCATTAGTGAGTACCTACTTTAGTTGAGAAAGGGAACAAAACATTAGCCGTAAGTCCCTGGTAAAGAGACCACTAGTTCCTTATGCTAGTGAATGTAAAACGAAAATATTTTTAAATACACTATAGGTAGAATAATGATTTTAAATATGATTGTTGCTCAATGGACATCACTAACATTTTATGTCTTGGGGATAGCCTATATACAAAGACAAATTAAAGTAACTCAGTTAAATATTTATGGTGAGAAAAATTCACAGGAGAATTAAAATAAAAACCAACAACATAAGCTAAATAGGCATTAACAGATATGACTGAGGATATCCTGCAACAATTAGCCTTAGAGAAATGACATTCTTCATACAGAGACTTTGAACAGAAAAAGAGGCAACCCCCCCTCCCAACTAACTTTTATATCCACATCAAAATAGATTTTAATTATGCATAGTTAGTAAGTAAAACCAGGTGCCCCCAGCTTAGAAACCGCAAGACTGATATTTACCGGGTATTGTCAAGGCTCATCAATGTTTTATTTCTATGTATTTCAGTTCACTCTTACAAGATGAATGTGTAAACGTATCAGTTCAATAAAAGGCCATTATCTAATTGTTTTTGCTATCTCATGTGTTAAAATTTAAAATAATGTTTAAATAAAGAGGCAATGGACATTTGTATTACAGTAACACTTATATGCCCCAACAGAGATTGGGACCCCACTGTGCGAGATAGCATACAAATGCACAGTAAGACATTTCCTGCAACAAAGAGCTTAAAATTAAATAAAGCATGTACTATTTACAAAAATAGTTTTAATGTAAATCACATTTTGGACCTAAAATACATGTCAGTGTCCCTGTAACAGCTGAGATGTATGCCAGCATACTATTATTAAATATCTGTTTACAGTAGCACTCAGTGTCCTATGTGCATCCCAAACATTCAAGAAAGAATGGTCCCTGCTCCAAGGAGCTCATAGTGTAAGGACAGGCAAGTAGACACAGGTTAGGGGAAGGGAAACAACAAACAGGGAATTTTTAAAAATATAAAATATAAGATTCACTGAAGGTAGCATGGCAGAAGGGGGTCTCTTAAGAGAGCCTTAAATGCGAACAGGCCTTGCATGCAGGGGCCATGAAGAAGAAAGCAAAACTGAAAGACGATGACTAACTGGTGGCCAAGGGTGTGGACACTATTAGAATAGAGAGGGAAGGTAGAGCGATGCCATGAAACTTAATAAGGATATATAAAGATGGAAAGAAGTACATGGAGCTTTGAAGGAGGCAAGAAGCTTAAAATTTGATGGGATAGGAGATGGGGAGCCAGGGAAGGTAACTGAAGAGGACATTGACAAGTTCCTGTTGTGAAACAAAGAAGCTGACTTTAATGGCTGCAATGTGTATTGACTAAAGGGAAGCAAGGTATCTTTGGAGGGCCAGAAAAGAAGCTACTGAAGTAAAATAGGCAGGACATTAATAAGTCCCAACGGAAATTTGTCTGTGAGAATGGATCTTGGAGATGCTGAGTAGGAAGAAGATATTAGTACCTAAGTGTTACTGGACTAACTGTACATTTCTAGAATGCACTGCATGTGGCACATGAAAATACTATTTTACTAGAGACCGTAACATACTCTAAAGAGCGTATATACAGCTTTGTAACTTAAAACCGTAGTCATCAATACACAGTAATGGCACAGCAAATTCAGGCATCGTGGATACTTTTTGGAGTAAAGTTGTACTACGCTATCATAAAGACTGTAATCTCAATAAATCTGACCAGATTCGCATTTTTTGTAATTATGATTGTAGTAACGGATTTTTGTTCAGGTAAAATACAGGAACAGGCCTTTATGCATGCTATTAATTTTCATGCTCTAGATGTGGCTTCTTCCAGAATGCTTTTCCTATATCCTTCTGGAATAAATGTATATTTTGAGTAATGGAGAAATAGAAATAGTCAAAAGATAACGTGGCTCACATATGTATAGTGAACTACTCAATATTCATGTACAGTGAAGAGACTATGAATTTTATAATTAGCACAAAAACAAAGGAAGAGGATGTACTTCATTCTTGAATTAAGTCTATATTCTATTGGCAATTTATTATTTTAAATGTTCACCAGGAAAAATCTGATAGAAATTAAAATAACTTATTCTCAAGGATTCCTTGAAGCACAAAAAAAAAAGAGGCAGTTATAGGCAGATACGTTAAAAAGATCATAATGAAGATCGTAATGATATACAGCAAAATATACGAAGAGATGATTTTGGCTAGTTAAAGACTCATTTTAAAACTACAATCTAATGAGCAGTAAATATGGTTTCAGGTACGAAAGACAAAGCCTGACACAGTGATTGCACAATAATTAAGAACATATTTGGGAAAGTTTACTGGTAGAAAGGAAACTCTTTTCTTCTGCTTTTACATAATTACAGATTGTGTTAAAGCAACAAAAATATGAAATTTTAGAATGAACAAGTCCATCTGATCAGGCAGCTAGAGAAATGCAATACAAATAGGCTTTGCAGAATTCAATTTTTATTGTTTATATTTGACAGACAATATCAATGTCTATTTTTATCAGTTGAAATTGTTACCGCTGTGTGAAATTATAGGCTTCAAGCAATTTTTTTTTCAATTTTTATTAATTTAAAGTTTCACAGTTGTGGGAAATTATGGTTTGTGGTCAGACAATTTTTTAGTGACAGTAGATAGAGACTCAAAGAGTTAAAGCTTCATATAAAACTCTTAAAACACAAATTGTCAACGTCACATGTCAAAATATACAAAGTAAAAGTAATTAAATCAAACTCAAGTTCTCAATCAGCACTTCTTACTTAGCTTACATGTACATTTCTATCATCATTGATGGAAATACTTTTTGTTGGTTTGTGGGCATACAGTGAAATCGACGTTTACAAACATTTACCTATAAAAAACTAATCTTTCTAAATCTAAATACAAGTCAGGACAATTCTAGGCTTTTATCTAGTGTGAACTATTGACTCAATGTGTGACTTTGTGCCTTAATACATCTGGAAAAGTGGTAATAAAAATGGGACCATATGGAAAACCATACCCAGGAACTTGCACCACTACTAGCTAAAACACATCACTGCCTGGAACTTGAAAAATGATTGGAAACTAACTAGAAAGAAGACTGAAGCCAATACGTCTACTTTTATTGGTGAAATAGAGGGAAATGCAGAAAGTCTTCAAATGTAGTGAAAAGCAAGTTAGATGCTTGCAGTTCTTTTACTTTAAATAAATCTCAGGTGCTTACAGTAACACTAATGGTATTTTTAGGGGTGGGGGGGAGAATAACCGACTGTGATTTTTAACCTAACTGAATCTAGTTAAATGAATGCCACATAGTTCATTGCTTAATTAAAAGGAAAATGGAGAAAGGACAGAGCAGACAAGTAATAGCACTATTCGTAATTTAAAAGGAAGTCTTACTTTTTAATAATTTACAGATAAGGTCCAAAACCTGCAATCAGATTTGTGTAGGCAGCATCATTCACTTTGGATCTGATTGCAGGATCGGGTCCTAAAATAAAATTATGGATTCCGCAAGGTAGTGCTGTGTTGTATAGATGTTTGCACTATACAAAAAGTTTCTTCTTGCAAACCTGTACAGCATTAAAACCCATTTATCAAAATGTTTATTTAAAGCATCAAAACTTGCTATTGTACATAAGTGTTAAAGTGAGGACAGTAAATGGTAATGAGATGTCATAATCCTTAGGCATTGTTTAGCTTTAAGTATAACTTACCTCTTTGTACTTTAATTAGTTCCTTTCCAATTTCTAGAGTTACAAAGGCAGTACCATTAAGAACAATATCAACTATTGTTTTCCATGCATTAGCAGAAAGACGTTCAGTAGGGGAAACAAAGTTTCCAGCTGCATTGTTTATCACAACCTAAAACAAGAGAAGACAAGCCTAAAAAGTTACATGGAAATTAGTTCACCATAGCACTTAAGGAGTATAAGAAAACTTTTGGCATTGCTAGAGATAGAAGTAAAAATGTTCCTATCAATGAAGTACAGTTTAGACAGACACAGGAAATAATCTATCATAAACTGAAGAGGAGGGCCACCATATAGAGTCATAGAATAGCAGGATTGGAAGGGATCTCAGGAGATCATCTAGTCCAACCCCCTGTTCAAAACAGGACCAATCACCAACTAAATCATCCCAGCCAGGGCTTAGTCAAGCTTGACCTTAAAAACCTCTAAGGAAGGAGATTCCACCACCTCCCTAGGTAACCCATTTCAGTGCCTCACCACCCTCTTAGTGAAAAAGTTTTTCCTAATATCCAACCTCAATCTCCCTCACTACAACTTGAGGCCATTACTCCTTGTTCTGTCACCTGCTACCACTGAGAATGGTCTAGATCCATCCTCTATGGAACCCCCTTTCAGGCAGTTGAAAGCAGCTATCAGATCCCTCTCATTCTTCTCTTCTGCAGACTGAACAACCCCAGTTCCCTCAGTCTCTCCTTATAAGTCATGTGCTCCAGACCCCTAATCATTTTTGTTGCACTCTGCTGGACTCTTTCCAATTTTTCCACATCCTTCTTGTAGTGTGGGGCCCAAAACTGGACACAGTACTCCAGATGAGGCCTCACCAATGCCGAATAGAGGGGAATGATCATGTCCCTCAGTCTGCTGACAGTGCTCCTACTTATGCAGCTCAAAATGCCATTAGCCTTCTTGGCAACAAGGGC
>NC_133770.1:255042464-255061156 GCF_003597395.2 Chelonoidis abingdonii | reverse complement strand
GTCCCCCTATATCCTATCCCTATCCTCCAGCGTATCTACCACTTCTCCCAGTTTAGTGTCATCTGCAAACTTGCTAAGGGTGCAATCCACACCATCCTCCAGATCATTAATGAAGATATTGAACAAAACCAGCCCCAGGACTGACCCTTGGAGTACTCCCCTTGATACTGGCTGCCATCTAGATCCATTGATCACTACCCACTGAGCTCGACGATCTAGCCAGCTTTCTATCCACCTTATAGTCCATTCATCCAGCCCATACTACTTTAATTTGCAGCCAAGAATATTGTGGGAGACCGTATCAAAAGCTTTGCTAAAGTCAAGGAACACCACATTCACTGTTTTCCCTTCATCCACAGAGCCAGTTATCTCATCGTAGAAGGCAATTAGGTTAGTCAGGCATGACCTGCCCTTGGTGAATCCATGCTGATTGTTCCTGATTGCTTTCCTCTCCTCAAAGTGCTTCAAAATTGATTCTTTGAGGCCCTGCTCCATGATTTTTCCAGGGACTGAGGTGAGGCTGACCGGCCTGTAGTTCCTCAGATCCTCCTCCTCCACTTTTTTAAAGATGGGCACTACATTAGCCTTTTTTCAGTCATCTGGGACCTCTCCCAATCACCATGAGTTTTCAAAGATCATGGCCAATGGCTCTGCAATCACATGAGCCAACTCCCTCAGCATCCTTGGATTCAGTGCATCTGGCCGCAGGGACTTGTGCATGTCCAGATTTTCTAAATAGTACTGAACCACTTTCTTCACAGAGAGTGGGTCATCTCCTCCCCATACTGTGCTGCCCAGTGCAATAGTCTGGGAGCTGAGCTTGTTTGTGAAGACACAGGGGAAAAAAAGCATTGAATACATTAGCTTTTTCCACAGCCTCTGTCACTAGTTTGCTTCCCCCATTCAGTAATGGTCCCACACTTTCCATGACCACCTTCTTGTTGCTAACATACCTGTAGAAACCCTTCTTGTTACTTATAACATCCCTTACTAGCTGCAACTCCAGTTGTTATTTGGCCCTCTTGACTTCACTCCTGCATGCCTGAGTAATATTTTTTTACTCCTCCCTGGTCATTTGTCCAATCTTCCATTTCTTGTAAGCTTCTTTTTTGTGTTTAAGATCAGCAAGGATTTCACTGTTAAGCCAAGCTGGTCGCCTGCCATATTTACTATTCTTTCTACACATCGGGATGAGTTGTTCCTGCAACTTCAATAAGGAGTCTTTAAAATACAGTCAGCTCTCTTGGACTCCTTTCCGCCTCATGTTCTTCTCCTGGGGATCCTGCCCATCAGTTCCCTAAGGGAGTCTAAGTCTGCTTTTCTGAAGTCCAGGGCCCATATTTTGCTGCTCTCCTTTCTTCCTTTTGTCAGGATCCTGAACTCTACCATCTCATGGTCACTGCTGCCCAGCTTCCCATCCACTTTTGCTTCCCCTATTAATTATTCCGTTTGTGAGCAGCAGGTCAAGAAGCGCTCTGCCCCTGGTTGGTTCCTTCAGCACCTGCACCAGGAAATTGTCCCCTACATTTTCCAAAAACTTCCTGGATTTTCTGTATACTGCTGTTCTGCTCTCCCAGCAGATATCGGGGTGATGGAAGTCCCCCATGAGAACCAGGGTCTGTGATCTAGTAAATTCTGCTAGTTGCCGGAAGAAAGCCTTATCCACCTCATCCCCCTGGTCTGGTGGTCTATAGCAGACTCCCACCATGACATCACTCTTGTTGCTCACACTGGCCACTAGGCTATGCAGCCCTGACTGAGGAGGCAGCCATATTGACTCTGGCCATTAGGCCAGGCAGAGGAGGGCCAACATATTGAATCTGGCCAGTAGCTCCCGCAGAGGAGGGCTGCCATATCATCACTGGCCATTAGGCTACGCAGCCCTGACTAAGGGAGTAGCCATATTGACCGTGGTCATTAGGCCATGCAGTCCTGCAGAAGAGGGCAACCATTTTGACTCCAGTCATTAGGCCATACTGCCCGAGGCTAGGGTGGTCATTTGAACTCAGCCACAGGGCTATAACACCCTTCTCTGTTTCCCAATGGATGACGGAGTGTCTCAGCCCCATGACGTTGTCTCATAGTGAATACTGGAATGAAAGCTATTCTGGACAGATAACTTAGTAGAATTTTAGGTGGTCAAACTCAGAGATCTTTACTAATAGTTCGAACAACGACCCACAGGCCTAATATTCCCTAAGTTGCTCATATCAGTGTTCACTGACCCTGACTCTTATATCCCATTGAGGACAAGTGGGTATAAAAGAATAAATGTTTTAAACAGACTCACTGTCAAGTGGTTTTGTAACATACAGTACTGAAGCAGGATACAGAACTCCCAAGAAAGTGGAAAAAAAAATGTATGTATTTTCTTTTTCTCATGGGATTTTTTTTTTTTTTTTTTTTTTACTGACTTTGACCTATGCTGTCTCCCTCCTCTACTCTTACATCCTCTATTCTATTCTCTTGCCAAGTTATTTCCTTCCTTCATTTCTTGTGGTTTTGGTATCTCTCTCCTCCAAGTTCTGCGCTCTGATGGCCCTACAACACTGCATTAAGCTAAAAAGCACAGTTTTGCCAGTTTAAGCTGTGTCCACACTTGGAGTGCTTTGATATGGAATACCACTACAGCTATACTGGCAAAGCCTTTCCAAGTGCCAGCCTGACCCTAAGTTTTTAAAAGATATGCCCTGTCTCCCAAAACTGTATAGGCTAGTTCTCCTACAACTCTAACCAGCTTCAGACCAGTCTACTTGAGACACTGCCTATCTCCCTTTTCGATAAAGCAACAGTGGATACCTCTGGACTTAGAGAGGGACTGGGGATAAAGAATCCTGTGTGAACAGCCCTTCGCTTTGGAACCAGCTCCCTTAGCTTTGGTCCAAGATAGCCTTATTTGTTCATCTTCTGGGCACAGTGAAAGGCTTATCTTTTTTACTCAGGCTTTATAGAAGTTGACATTTTGTGAGTAGAGTTCTGATTTGTTTAGCTGACAGTGAGTTGCTGAGGGCTGTGTGCAGGTTATTGGAGAGTGTTTACCTGCTAGGTTTAGTTGTTAATTTCTTTACATGATGGTTTTCAAAATAGGTACCTTTTCTATATATTTTGTATACATCACAAAAAAAAAAAAAAAAAAAAAAGGTAAGGAAGGATGAAAGAGAGAAAGTGTTACTGTTATTTCTGCTTTTAATTTGGAAGACACTCTGATAGCTGACAGGTGTCATAAGTATAGGGATAAATAAAATCATTCTTGTATGGCTACATTCTGCTCACTTCATTCGCACAAGGAATTCCACTCTTATAGCAATGGAACTATATGAATGAGTAAGGAGATAGGATTTGGTCCATTTGGCTACTGAATCGTTCAATAGCTACCCAAAACCGAGTAGATACTCTGTGCATAGGCACTGTTGAAAACTAAGATAAACAGATAAAACACTAGTTTTGTGCTGCTCTACTGCTGTATTAGTAGCTGTCTTTTTCCTGCTGGGTCTCAGTATACAGAGCTGCTTTTCTACGATATATCACTTTTGTTCCCACATACTATTCAGGGTATTTTCACCACTGAAGATTGAAGTCCTTGCATCATAACTATCATACTTACATCAGGATGTCCTGCCACCTTGATTAATTCAGCAACAGCATTCTTAACTGAAGTTGGGTCTCTCACATCACACTGGATTGCATGAACCTATATATTAATGGAGAAAAAGGCAATTGTAAGACTTTATATAAGTATTACTCATGAGACAAAGAATTTTAAATAACTCTTTAAAATGCAGTAAAAACTAATAAAAATACAAACTTATCTAAAAATATACCTTGTTTCCTGTTTTAGAAGAAATTTCTTCTGCAGTTTGTTTCAAAACATCAATCTTCCTAAAAATAAATTATAAATTTTAGCATGACTTTTGAGTAAATGCATCTATGTTACAAATAATTATACTTTGAAACATTAAAATCTTTCTATGAATTCCATTTGTGTCTTGGTGATGTTAGTGCAAAATTTACCTTTGAAATAAAAATAATTTAGGGCCTTGGTATTTCAATTTAGCTTCTGAAAAAACCTCTCTCAAGTAAAATGGAGCTTTAAAGAAATTCCAAGTTATGTCCAACAAAGTAATCTTCTCTCATATTATCAGCTAAAAGCAACTTAGATGGGACTTAAAAAAGAGATACTTTTGATAGTAAAACACAGCAGGTGATACTTAACAAAAAATGCCTTTATCTTGGGCACAATGAAATTTAGAAAAGACAAAATGTAAGGTGCTACCCTTAGGACAGAAAAAACAAATTCAAAAATACAGAATAGGGGATAACTGGCTTGGCAGCAGCACTGCTGAGAAGGATCTGGGAGTTGTGGTGGATCACAAGCTGAACATGATTCAACAATGCAGTGCTGCTGCAAAAAAGCAAATGCAGTTTTAGGTTCCATTAACATAGGCATAGGATCCAAATTTCATTTAGAAATGAGAGGTGATAGTAATGCTCTACTCAGCAGTGGTTAGGCCTCAGCTGGAGTACTGTGCCCAATTTTGATCATCAATGGATAGAAAGGATGTAGAGAAACTGTAAAGTAACCAAAGGGAAATGACAAAGATGATCAAAGGGATGGAATGTAAACCATATGAGCAAAGGCTAAAAGAACTGGGTATGTTTCGTTTGGAAAAGATGAGATTAAGGGGGTAACATGATAGTGCTCTTCAAATACTTGAAAGGCTGCCATAAAAATGATTGGAAAAGTTATTCTCTTGCCACAGAGTGCAGGACTAGAGGAAATAGATTCAAACTAAAGCATGGAAGATTTAGATTAAATCTCAGGAAAAATTTCCTAACCGTAAGAACGGTAGGACAATGGAACAGACTTCCTAGGGAGGTTGTGGAAGTTCCTTCACTAGGTTTTTCAAAAGGAGGCTTGATAGCCATCTGTCTTGGACAACCCAAATACTGCATAACACATTTGGCACCTAAACGACATGTTGGCAGGAGGTTAGAGTAGATGGTCCTATGATTCTAAGTATTTTATTTAGGGCTGTCAATTAATCGCAGTTAACGCCTGCGATTAACTGAAGACACGTTAATTGCGGACCCTTGGGCAGGGAGAGAGGCATCATTGGTGGCCCCAGCTCAAAGTGTTGGGTGGGCTGGAGGGGAGTGGGTTCCAGCTCGGAGCTCTGGAGGTGGGGAGGCATGGCAGTTGAGCCAGAGCCCCGCGCCCTGTGAGCAGCTGAAGCCCAGTGCCCTCATGGGGGCTAGAACCTAGAGCCCTCATGCCTATCTTTGAAAATACAGAAAACCTAAAAAATATTTAAATAAATGGTATTCTATTATTGTTGTGCAGTGCGATTAAAACTGCAATGAATTGCAATTAAATTTTTTAATCTCGCAATTAGTCGCGTTTGTGTTAACTTGAAGGATGAGATTATTTGCTCCTATTATGCTAAAAATCTTAGAAAGACCATTTTTAATAATGAGAATTATGCTAGGGCTGCTGTAAAATCCTTATGTTTAAAAGAAATACTAGCTATAGGAAATGATAAAAAAAAACTTGATCAGAAAGAATTCTAATGATGAAAATCTCAACAGCCACTGCTGTCCATTCAAAAAGAAATTTGTTGACCTATTTTGTAAGCATCTAGAGGATCACAGTCAACATGAATTTGTCAAGAACAAATCATGCAAAACCAACTTCATTTCCTTTTCTGATAGGGTTATTGGCCTAGCGGATAAGGGGGAAGCTGCAATGTGATATATCATATTTTAATAAGGGTTTTGACAGTGCCACATGACATCATCATAAACTGTGGAAAAGTAGTCTAAATGAAATAAATATAAGGCGGATGCACATCTGGTTAAAAGACAGTATTCAAAGCAAGGTGGATAAAAATCAATGATTTTATTTTTTAATAAAAAAGCTGGACTTTTATGATTTAAATCAGATTTTTTGATAAAATGCTTTTTGAGGAAAAAACTGAAGACCAACAAGAATGTACTTTTATGTAGAAATGCACGATTAAATCAAATCTTCCTGACTAATGATTTAAGTCAAATCCACCCTGATTCAAAAGAGTAGTAATCAATAGTTCGCTGTCACACTGGAGTGGACATATCGAGTGGAAGTCCGGAAGAGGTCTGTCCTGGGTCTGGTACTATTCAATATTTTCATTAATGACTTGGATAACGGAGTAAAGAGTATGTTTATAAAATATGCAGATACCACCAGGTTGGGAGCATTGCTACCAGTTTAGAGAACAGGATTAGAATTCAAAATGACTTTGACAAATTGGATAAGAAGAAATTCAATAAAGACAACTGCAAAATACTACACTTAGGAAAGACAAATCAAGTGCATAACTATAAAATGGGGAATAACTGGCTAGGCAGTAGTATAGATGTAAAAGATCTGGCATTTATAGTAGATCACAAATTTAACAAGAGTCAGTGTGATGCAGCTGCAAATAAGGCCAATATCATCCAAAGGAGAGCAACAAAACTAATAAAAGGTTTAGAAAACCTGACCTACGAGGAAAGGTTAAAAAAACCTGAGAATGTTTAGTCTTGAGATAAGCCGACTGAGTGGGGACCTGATAACAGTTTTCAAGTATGCTAAGGGCTGTTTTAAAGAGAATGATAATCAATTATTCTCCATGTCCACTGAAGGAATGGGCATAATCTGCAGGAAGAGAGATTTATATTAGATATTAGGAAAAACTTTCTAACCATAAGGATAATTTAGCACTGGAGTAGGTTTCCAGGGGAAGATGTGGAATCCACGTCATTGGAAATTTTTAAGTACAGGCTGGACAAACACCTGTCAGGGATGGTCTAGGTATACTTGGTCCTGCCATAGGGCAGGAGGCTGGACTAGATGACCTCCTGAGGTCGCTTCCTGTCTACATTTCTATTATTCTATTTTTTGTCTCTCTTGGATTTGCAACAGAGGTGAAGTGTACCTGGCTTTTTTTGTTTTATTATACTTTCTGATTGTGGACTATCATTACGACTTTAATTTGTATTTCTTCTCATTGAAGGCTACGCAGCTGTCAAGCACAAGACATTACAGGTCGTACATAAATACTAACAATTTTAAATATAATATTTATACTCTGCATTGTGTCTGTGTATATTTCAGAGCAGCTTTTTAAAATTTAGCACATCAGATTATAATTAAAATGGTACTGCAGGTTAAGAGACAGACCTAAATTACATGTCTGTAGCTATGAATAAAAAAATGTATCTTTACAAAGGAACAGGGAAGCAGATCAATGCAGCTTTCAATACTAAATTCAAAAAGATATTTTAGGTTTGATTATTAGTATTTACCTGCTTGATATAACACATTCAGCACCTAAACTGGACAGAGCTGTTGTCATTCCTTTGCCAAGCCCAGTACCTCCACCAGTAACAAAAGCCACTTTTCCTTGAAAGGCATTTGGTGGTAACATCAGGTTTTGAAGAGGCGGAAAGAAGCTAGCTTGAGGTGCATTGCTACTTTGACTTAATACATTTGATCCACGACTGAAAAACTGAAACAAAAAAATAAAATTATTTATTACTGCTTATATACATGGATTCCCACAACTATAAGAAGAAAATTAAGTTTTAAATTTTGGAATTATAATAATAAATATTTTCACAATTGACACAAATTCACTGTGAGCAATAATTTTATATTTATTGCATCACAATACATGTGAATACTTTTAAACAAATATGAATATTAAAGTAATTTTAATTTTTAGG
The DNA here is from genome assembly GCF_003597395.2 of Chelonoidis abingdonii. NCBI lineage: Eukaryota > Metazoa > Chordata > Testudines > Testudinidae > Chelonoidis > Chelonoidis abingdonii. The sequence goes on along the minus strand of NC_133770.1, from coordinate 255,053,413 downwards.
GTAAGTTAATAAACTGCAGTAATTTCCACTACATTTTCAAATGAAATGAACACCACATGTTTTTCAACAGTTAAGTGATTTTTGTTCTTTTGAACATTGTGCCCAGTCCTGCAATGATTACTCAGATAGGCCCCAATCCTACACTGGATTCATCAGCTGTTTGTAGATTCCAAAGCAGGATTGAAGCCTTAGACCCTGATCCTGCAAAGACTTCTGTATGTGCTTAACTATATGCATTGTGAGTAGCTTCACTAAGCCAGCAGGACTATTCATGGCATGTAAAGATAAGCAGATGTATAAGTCTTTGCAAAATTGGGGCCTGCAGTAGTAGTTACCCAAGGCCTTGATCCTGCACCATTGAAGTAAATGGAATTCTCATTATTGGCTTCAATGAGAACATGATCAAGCCAAGCCCCATACAACTAATCCCATTGGTTAATGGACTGCTTGTATGAGTAAGGCTTTTATGACTAGAACCTTTATTATAGGTAGAGCAGGTATCACTGCCTATTATTTAAAGTTGTGTTTGACGAAGTGGGTATTCACCCACGAAAGCTTATGCTCCAATACGTCTGTTAGTCTATAAGGTGCCACAGGACTCCTTGTCGCTTTTTAGTCATCATTTATGTAGATTTCCACAGTTTTCTAGCTGAAAATTAAAGAAATTAAATTCTTGTTCTTGTATAAATATCATTTTCATTATTAAATTACATTAAAAACTGGTTAGTTTTAATAAATGCATTTTTAAAACCCTCAAATACTCAGTTTTTTAAAATATGAAAATTAAAACAGTTTAAACTAGAAGATTGATTCTTGTTCTGAATCTCATGTTATCCATGGCAATGCTTAATGTTTCAGTAACAAACACCAATTAAAATGAACTACGATTTTAACTGCACTTCAGTAATATGAATCCACTTTACAGTGCCTCTTAGAAGTCCCAAATCAGGATTGGGGACCCACTATGATAGACCCTATACTATGCTTAATAATCTCCTAAATCTAAAGTCTCTCTTATCTACTCCAGTGCAGAAACATGCCAAGGGTTATGCCAGTTTGTAACCCAGATGGCAGGAAGGCTATCAATGAGAGGTTGAAGTGGTATAAGTTGCCTGTTATCTCCCTATCACAGGCGAGCATGAAGAATGTCAATAAGGGCTCAGGCTAGCCTCAAAATTGGGTGGTGCTGGCCACACTGGCCTCTCCTGTACCTACCAATAGAAATTAAAATTGCCATACTGAATAGTCCATGTCAGAGGTTAGATGACAGCTGTAACCTGCCTCAGCAGCAATGCTTTTAAGACTTTCTGTAAGACTGGCTCTGACCAGGCTGGATAAAAATCAATGACTTAAAAAAAAAATTATTAAAAATCGGATTTTTTTTAATTTAAATTGGATTTTTTTGATAAAATGCTTTTTGAGGGAAAAAACTATCTAGAGATACATTATAACTTAAAGAGATCTCATCATGGAATAGGGATTATAAATTCTTATTCTATAGTATGAGATAATATATTTATGTAATGTTTAAGAAAAAAGTTTTGTAAATGAGTTCCAGTAGTTCATGGATTAGGGACCCAATCTCATGGAGTTCCTGGGGCTTTTGTATATATTATTTAAGTTAATCTTTCTATCTACCCAATGGGACTCAGTGCTCAGTCTAGGTAAGGTACCATCAGAGATGCTTAGTTTTGCAGTTTTCAAACAGTGTATTTGTGTCTCCAGAGATAACATGCTTGTTAACAGCAAAAATGTTTTAAAATTAATATATAGAGGTGAGAAATAGACTCAGAGACTTTAAGGTCAGAAGGGACCATTATGATCATCTAGTCTGACCTCCTGCACAATGCAGGCCACAGAATCTCACCCATCCACTTCTATAACAAACCCCTAACCTATGTCTGAGTTGCTGAAGTACTCAAATTGTGGTCTGAAGACCTCAAGCTGCAGAGAATCCTTCAGCAAGTGACCTGTGCCCCATGCTGCAGAGGAAGGAGAAAAACCTCCAGGGCAGGGCCTCTGCCAATCTGCCCTGGAGGAAAATTCCTTCCCGACGCCAATATGGTGATCAGTTAAACCCCTGAGCAGTGGGCAAAGACTCACCGCCAGCACCCAGGAAAGAATTTCTCTATATAACTCAGATCCCAACTCATCTAACACCCATCCACAGACCACTGGGATACTTACCTGCTAGATCAAAGATCATTTTGTAATTAATTGCAAAATTAGGCTATCCATCATACATACCCTCCAAATAAACTTATCAAGAGCTTAGTCTTAGCCAGATAGTCTTTGCCCCACTACTTCCCCTTTGGAAGGCTGTTCAAGAACTCACTCACTCTAATGGTGTAAAAAACTTTGCCTATTTCAGTCAAACACCTAGTGTCCAGTTTATACCCATTTGTTTCTTGTGTCCACATTGGTACTAAGCTAATAATTCCTCTCCTCTCCTCGATATTGAATCCCTCTGATAACATTTAAAAGAGCAATCATATCCCCCTTCAACTTCTTTCAGTTAGGACCTAAACCCAGCCTTTGAGTCTCCTTTCATAAGAACACGTTTTCCAGTCCTCGGATGCATCCTAGTACCGCGTTCTGAACTGTTCCAGTTTGCTTCATTCTTCTTAAACATGAGAGAACCAGACTGCACACACGTATTCCAGATGATGTCTCATCAGTGCCCTTGTAATCACAGTACAACATCTCCTTATCTTTGCTGGATAATACCCTTCGCTGATGGCACCCTAAACTGCATTAGCTTTTTTAATGCTCATTATTCAAACATGGGCGGCTCAGTCATCCCTGGTGATCAACCAACTGTAGGTCTTTTCTCCTCCCTCTGTTTACTGCCAACTGATGGTCCCCATTTATACTGAAATTCTTGTTAATTAATTCGTAATGCAGGACCTTGCACTTTCACATTAAATTTAATGCCTATACCGTCCAGATTAAGAAGTCATCCAGAATCTTCTGTATGAACCCAGTCCTCTCTCTGTGTTAGCAAATACTCCCAGCTTTGTGGCACTGCAAACTTTTAGTGCAATTCCCACTTTTTTGTGCAATAAAAATAATATTTAATAAAAAGGTTAAATAAGATTGGTCCCAAAACTGATCCGATGGAACTCCCTTAGTAAACCTCCTACCAGTCTGACAGTTCACATCTTTCAGTAATGACCCATTGTAGTCTCTCCTTTAACCAGTTCCTTATCCACCTTTCAATTTTCATATTGATCCCCATCTTTTCCACATTTAACTAGTAATTCCCCATGTGGAGAACTGTGTCAAATGCCTTACTGAAATCGAGGTCAATTAGATCCACTGCATTTTTTCTCTTTTTTGTCTAGAAAATCTGTTAACCTCTCAAAGAAGAGATCAGGTTGTTTGGCACAATCTAACCCTTGTAAACCATGTTGTAATTTGTCCCCAATTACCATTGTGATCAATGTTCTTAACTACTTTCTCCTTCCAAAATTTTTTTCCAAGAAACTTTACAGTACTACAGAGTCAAACTAACAGCCTATAGTACTGGGATCACTTTTTTCCCCCCTTTCTTAAAACAAGGAACTACATAGAAGATTCTCCACAGTTGTAAGGTACATCCTTGAGTTTACTGATCCATTAAAAATTCTTGCTAAATAGGACCTTGCAATTTCATGTGCAGCTCCTTTAATATTCATTGGATCGAAGATGACCTGGGCCCTCCGATTTTGTCCCATTAGCTGTTTGAGTTTGGCTACTACCTCGGATGTGGTAATATCTATCTTCCATATCCTCATTCCCATTTGTCATCCTTCCATTATCCCTAAGCTCCTCATTTAGCATCTATTAAGACTGTAGGCAAAGTATTTATTTAGATATTGGGCCATGTGGTAGATTATCCTTAACCTCCATTCCATCTTCAGTGTTTAGCAGCCCCACTTCTTCTAATCTTTTGTTTTCTCTATTATATGGCTATAGAACCTTTTCTATTGGTTTTAATTCCCTTGCAAAGGTCCAACTCTACTGCTTTAGCACCTGTCCATTCCATCCCTAGCATGGTTCTGACCTCAATAAGGTAGCTTTCCTTGGCTAATCCCGCCCATTTTCCACTCCTTTGTAGGCTTTCTGCTTTTCTTGAATCATCTGAGATCTTGCTCACCAGCTTTGTGTCTACATACCCCTATCATGTATTCCCTTTTCTTGATTGCAGCTTCTGAAGTTTCGCAACTTTGGGACTTGGAAGTAATTCCAGGCACTCCTCCGCTTCTCAAGATCCACAAGTTCTTCAGTCCATCCACTTCCCTAACTAATTTCCTTAATTCTTAAAGTTAGCCCTTTTGAAATCAAAAACCTAGTCCAAGCATCTAATTTTTGTTTATCCTTCCTCATACGTTTGAATGAATTAGCTTCATGATCATCTCAAACCAAGGGTGTGTCCTCTACAACCATTTCTTTATGAGGTCCTCACTAGCACAAAACCAAATCTTAAAATGGCATCCTTCTGTTGGTTCTTCAACTACTTGATGAAGAAATCCATTCAGCTATCACAATCCAGAAAAATCTTGAGTCTCCTATTATTGTTACTTCTGTAGCACTTTTGTCGTCCATGTATCTATATCTTGTGTAAGTTAGTTTCTGATTCAACATGTCCTATTATTTGACTTTATTAAACAAAGATTCATCCACATTCCAATATCGACGGCAGGTGACTTAAGACTCCTCTGCAGAGCACTAGTCTCAATCGAGTCCTGGATGCAGTCTGGAACTCACTGGGTAGCATATTCTTAGGAGAGTCTCATCTGTAGCGTCTATGTGATTTTCCCAGACAGACTCTGTTATCCTATTATCCAGTTCTAATCATTCATTTTTTCAGGACGCCCTGTATGGCATTGATATATCGGTACTATTCCTACAAGCTTTTGGCACCTTTACTCAATTCTTTTCCTAAACGTTACATAGCCGTGCTCAATACCTGGAACTGCTTTGCCAGTCATGACTACTATCACCTAGTTTTTCGTATCGCATACTAATGAGGCTGGTTATTCATACTTCCTTGTCATTCATAGCTACGTAGTTTTGCTCCATAGTGTGTTACCTGCTGTTAGTTGGCTTCCTCGCAATTAGTTGTAAGACCATCTTAATTTCCTGCCGTTTGGCTTCACTGACATTTTTTTAACATAGGTTATGGACACGGACATTCTAGATCCAAGTCATACCTATGGACTGGTATCCTATACTACCCTAGTGTCTCATTTTATCTTTACCTTACCAGGCTCATTTAGTTAGATCTCTATCTCCTTGCTTATAATGTTCTTGTTTTTTACCGGTCTACCCTCTTCATATGTTGAAATTTATCTGGGCGTGGAGACACCGTCGGACATCTTGCCCAACTCTATCTCCACGGCAAATTTTAGTTTAAAGCAAGTACTTCTATAATCTAGTTGGGTGATTAGTCCAAAGTCTATTCCTTCCTATAGTACTCCAGAGGTCTATGTCCTGAGCTCCATGCCTATACATCCTAAAGCCATCCTATCATAGATCCATCCAATAATGATGCACATCTGTTGCGCGCATACGATTGTGTCCTCTGTTGGCCTTCAGTTAACGTAATCCAATGCCGTCACATTCTGAATCATCCCGCACTGAATCGTGATATTTCGCCTAGTTTCCTTTAGATCTTGGCATCGCGTTTGTTGGCCCTTCCGTAGGAACGGGCAGATCTCACGAATGATCACTGAGCCTCGATTTCCTTAAGCATCTTCCCCAGGTCTCAACTCTATGGTCCCTGTCAATTTGTATACAAAGTCAACCCTTACCTCTTCATAAAGTGAAAAGTTTCAAAAAGATCAATGAATAGAAGATTGTTGGGGCGGAATAGATCTGGACAAGGAGAAGAAGTCTCGAGATAAATGTGAGAAGGAAGGACAGGCAATAGAAACAAAGTGAAACTTTGAGCAGCATATCCAGAAGTCTTGAGTTTCTTTTGAGTAGCCTTCATTGATTGAGATCAACGATACTATTCTCTCACTAGAAAGGAAAGCAGCATAATGGCAGCAGGCCATAAAAGGACCTAGTTTGTGAATATTTTAATGAAGTTCCTCTACCTGTGGGTCAGACAGGCATGCATGCAAAATGCAACAGCGCAACAAAGAAATGCAAGGCCTGGTTGCCCGAATCAAAACATTCATGAGAAGTTTCCTTCTCAGGAGGAAGCTGCGTTGAAGAAGGAACAGTTCGGAATATGCAGGCTCTTAGGTTGGTTAACTTTTTCATTTCATATTTTCTTTCTTAAGGACTGCTGTCTTCTTCTGGACTATTCTCGAATTCTTATGTTTGAGCAAAAAATGTAGGTTGTTTACTACTGGCACTATCAATTTTAGACACAGTTGTGAAAAAAATAAATAGGTGAAATAAGTAGAATCTTTCTTTTACAATTTCCACCTTAAAGTAGTACTGAATGTCAGTGAATGCAAGTAATACTAAATGGACAATATAGTAATATTAATAAATAACGGCAATGACTTATTTTGTTTAGGGGAATTCACCGCCAACATACAGGATTCGGAAGACTATCCACCTCAAGATCACCAATCTCATTTCTATCGTTTCAGAGTTATCCATGATGTGACTGAAACACTATCATTGGCAGATATCACATAGCCACAAATATATCACCTGTAGCAAACAGAAAAAAAAAATCTCCATCATCCAGAAACCACCAACAGATAAGTGTTTGATATGGAACCAGCAGATACAAAAGAGGTAACGGATGAAAAAATTCCTGGTTTGTTATGCAACAAACTCTCCTTTCTGTATGACTGAGACCCCACACTTCATTAACATGAAGAATGTCATTAAGTCATTAAGACAGGATACAGTTCACCCAACAGAGCAGATGTCGCGGGCAATTGCTTGATAAAGTGTATGAAATAAAAGATGAGCAGTGTGCAAAAGGTCTAGAGAGTGAAATTGTTAACCTGAGTCTTGAGGGGTGAGCAATGTCCACAATGATCCTGTTGCATGTGCTTGTGTGACAACAGAAAAGGGAATGTCTTTCCTTACAGGAACAGTTGAACATCAGGAAATGCACACACAGCAGAATACTCTACAACAAGTACAGTAGAAGGCTATAACAAACAGTGGAAAAAAATTCAAAAATGTCTAGTACGTGGTTTGATCACACACATGCCACAATGTATCTGAGATGAGAAGGATTACTTAGAAGAGTGTCCCAAGTTAAGAACATATGGTCGCAGTGCTCATTTGATGCATCTGCCCAGCCAAAGACGTCAGTGTTTCAGAAATAAAGGCTAATGTTAAAATTGCAAAATACTTCTGTAACAACCACTTGGCAGCTCCTCTGAAAAAATGTGGAGGAACCAAGCTAACTCTCCCAGAAGATGTGCGATGGAACTCAGTCGTGGACTTTTTTGGAGCATTATATCAAAACGTGCGCAATCTGATGACAGTTTGTGAGCAAAATTGTGAAAAAATAGATGGCACTGTCAAAGTATCAAAACTGGGCTTAAGAGAATGTTGCACACAGCGGAGTATCCTGAAGCCTATTCTGTAGCCTTGACAAAATGCAGGGAAATAGCTGTTTTATGCTGTTATATTCGGAATGGAACTGAGTGGGTCTTAAAAGAGAAATATGCAGTGACAAAGTTATTATAAGCATTGAAAAAAAAAAAAAAAAAAAAAAAGATGGACAAGCACTATTGCCAGCTCACTTCTTGCTAATGATTCCATAACTTAGTACCAGGGCCAAACCTTTAGTGTTGAAGAAGAGGAGTTGGCTATGACAGGGACATCCAGCACATCCCCTATAATATCAACTATAATAACTTCAGAGCTAAGGGTGAACCATTCCGAAATATATGTTGCTGATGAGTTTTAAAGAAAGTCACATCAGTGAATGGGTGGAAGTCACTCAAACACCATGGATTCAGAGACTGCTAAAGTGATAATCTCACTTTTAACAGCAGTTGCTTCTTCTGCCAGTGTAGAAAGAATATTGTTCTCCTTTGAACCAGTTCATTCAAAATGAGAATCGTTTGGGACCTGAAGAAGCAGGAAAGCCTGTTTTTCTTTTCTAGATTTGAACAAACAGGGAAATGAAGGTGAAGATAAATGAGCTGCAGAAGCCAATATTTTAAGTTCGCATGTTGACCTGGCGGATAGTCAATTTTTTAAAAATATTTCATTAACTATTTTAGTTAAAAAATTTTAACAAAAACAAACCTGATTTTAAAAACCTGAATGTTTACTAAATATAAATAATATGCTGTTTTGTAAAATATTGTATGGTTTGCTGTTGAAAGAAAAATTCCAGAATATACAACACGTTGTTTTAGTTAATAAACATTTCATGTCTGGTTCGGTGAGTTCTCCTCCTATACTCAGCTGGCAAGAAAATCCTCAATATTATGATTAACCTGTTGCGAATTGAGTATTTATGAAAGTAATTGGCAGCGTGAACTATCTATGCTTCATTTACCTTTTGGTGAAATTAGTAACATATTATGTTTTGATCATAGCTGTAAACTAATCTGTAAAGGTTTCAAAATAAATCACTTTAAAAATAGGTGTACCCTCTAAAATGAAAACCTACATCTATTTCTGAGGTGTGAAAAGATTGTATTAGGTTATTAACAAACAACAAGATGCATTTGTGTAGAATCCTCTGATTAAATCAGTCTTCCTGGTGTGATTTAAATCGAATTTCAGTGTTTGTTTTAATCAAATCCACCTGGTTTGCAGAAGAAAGTCTTTTTACTTGGTTATAAGTTTGTTTTTAAAGAAAGGAATCTTTATATTCCCTGAACTGAATCTGGTGTCGACAAGTAACAGTAAAAAGACACAGTCGAGGCAAAGAAAGATTCATACTATTAAAAAGTCATGTGCAGAAGATGTCTGGCACTTTATCCACCATGAAATCTAGATACATAGGTAAAGTAAATTTTTCTGGACCAGTTTGCAGTCTGCCTGATAATAATACTCAAATTTTGACTCCTCACAGCAGGGCTTGTGGAATGTTTTTGTAATTATAAGTTATATTTTGCTTTTTCAGTGAGCTTACTACTAGTCATTTCTTTGGCCAAAGTCTTTTTCTACTTGTTTTCCTCATACCAATGAATTGATCAAACTACAATAATCCTTTTGCCATTATCAAAGCAGTTTTACTATCTGTACTTCTCCACATTCCAGAACTTACATTGAAGATTAATAAAGTCAAATGCTTTGCATAAGGATGACATTGTACACCACTTCACTTTCTCAATCCTAGGGTCTGGCAACCTGCTCAGAGCCAAAACCAAAAAAACTATCTCATCCTTACCTTGTTGGAAAGATAACACACATTCAGGATAGCCTTCTCAAACAACATGGATCACTCACCTATCACCACCAGCCCACTGCATTCCTAGAGTTCAGTACTTCATCAGCAGCATTGCTATGAGTGTCAACCTGAACTTTGTGATCCAAATCATGATTTTCCTGGCTTGTGGAAAGTCCAGGCATTTCTCCATTCAGAAAGGAATCTTTCCTTCCTACGTTCAAACACGCAACAGCCTAACCCTACACGAAAACTTACCTGACACATCAGTTTTCTAGCACTCTGCCAGCATTTAAATCTCCTCCCTCCAGCAAATTCAGCAGAAGCTAGCTTAAAGGCCACTACAACCTCATCTAATTGATGCGACTATTCTAGACCGCAAGCACAGTCTGGAGTTCAGGCAGACATGGAAGCTGAAATCTGTTTTTAGTGGCCACTGATCTCTTGCCAATGTGTGGACAGACATCTATTCTCATTCTTAGGAACTCTCTGGCAGATTAAATATGGTTGCATTAGTGTTCCTGTCTCACCTGAGAGAGCGTGACCAGAATTCCAGACGTAATGCACTAAAATAGTTCTATCCTTCTTTGGAGGGACCATCCCACATGAGTTAGGATAGGAAACTGCACTCCACACTCCACTCCCTCACTTGTAAGTCTCACCAAGGATTTTTGCAATCTGGTCCTTTCTCCAGCATCTCCCTGCAGCCACTAAGTGGACTATCAGAAAACACGAGGATTAACCGTGCCAGCAATATGCGCGTGACACCACAGATTCACATATAACCACCCCTCCGATCAAGATTGTCCATTGCTGGGATGCAAGATGGCTCCTGATGCAAAACACTGGCTGAAGCGAACTCTGAGCGGGCAGAATGATTGCTTGCAAGGCAGAGAAAATATTTTCACAGAGTTTTCAGCCATGGCGAGTCTCCTTTTGGTTGAAGGTACATACCCACCAATTGCTCAATTGAGTCTGTGTTAGGAAGTACTTTTTAGATTGCTTGCTGACACTAACTTCACACGGCAGGAAGGGTTTGTTTGTTGGATTCTCTGCCTATCTACAGTTGGTTGTGTCCCCCTACACTACCCCTTTAAATCTCAAATCAGTTCAAGGTTTCAGTCCTTGATTTTCAAGGCATTCCATTGATTTGGTGGGCCCTCGGATTGATCTCCGAGACGCAGACCATAGTAACAACTTTCACTCCTCTGACACAATGGAAACTCTCTACTCAAGAAGTAAAGCTTGTTTGTGTGAAGACACTTTCTTTCGGGGGCCCAGACTGAGACTGTTGGACATGAACTCCCCCGAACTAAGGGCCATCATAAACTTTCACCTTTCTTGTGCCTTGCTCAACAACATAATACATAACTTAAAGCATCCTTAGTTATAATAACGTCTCACGTTATGCAGTTTTTCCTCTGGGCAGCATGAGAACATACACTACAGGAGCTTGGAGGTTACATCCTAAATGCACCACTGGAAAGTTGATCAGATACTACTGTGCTGAGGAGTGTGGAAACAAACCCACACAGAATACAATATTTTGGGAAATCCTTCATTTGCATTGTGATTACAATGTAGTGAGGGTTTCACTGTACTGTACTTGCAAAAATACTAAGATCTCTCTCTTTTT
>NC_133770.1:255018400-255042439 GCF_003597395.2 Chelonoidis abingdonii | reverse complement strand
AGAAAAAAAAATCTCCATCATCCAGAAACCACCACAGATAAGTGTTTGATATGAACCAGCAGATACAAAAAGAGGTAACTGATGAAAAAATTCCCTGGTTTGTTTATGCAACAAACTCTCCTTTCTGTATGACTGAGACCCCACACTTCATTAACATGAAGATGTCATTAAGTCATTAAGATCAGGATACAGTTCACCCAACAGAGCAGATGTCGCGGGCAAATTGCTTGATAAAGTGTATGAAATAAAAATTGAGCAGTGTGCAAAAGGTCTAGAGAGTGAAATTGTTAACCTGAGTCTTGATGGGTGGAGCAATGTCCACAATGATCCTGTTGCATGTGCTTGTGTGACAACAGAAAAAGGGAATGTCTTCCTTACAGGAACAGTTGATACATCAGGAAATGCACACACAGCAGAATACTTACAACAAGTAGCAGTAAAGGCTATAACAAACAGTGGGAAAAAAAATTCAAAATGTCTAGTACGTGGTTTGATCACACACAATGCCACAAATGTATCTGAGATGAGAAGGAATTACTTAGAAGAGTGTCCCAAGTTAAGAACATATGGTCGCAGTGCTCATTTGATGCATCTCCCAGCCAAAGACGTCAGTGTTTCAGAAATAAAGGCTAATGTTAAAATTGCAAAATACTTCTGTAACAACCACTTGGCGGCAGCTCCTCTGAAAAAAGTGGGAGGAACCAAGCTAACTCTCCCAGAAGATGTGCGATGGAACTCAGTCGTGGACTTTTTTGAGCATTATATCAAGAACTGGCCTAATCTGATGACAGTTTGTGAGCAAAATTGTGAAAAAATAGATGGCACTGTCAAAGTTATCAAAACTGGGCTTAAGAGAAATGTTGCACACATGCTGAGTATCCTGAAGCCTATTTCTGTAGCCTTGAACAAAATGCAGGGAAATAGCTGTTTTATTGCTGTTGAAATTCGGAATGAACTGAGTGAGATCTTAAAAAGAGAAATATGCAGTGACAAAGTTAAATTATAAGCATTGAAAAAAAAAAAAAAAAAAAAAAGATGGGACAAGCACTATTGCCAGCTCATCTTCTTGCTAATATTCTCATAACTTAGTACCAGGGCCAAACCTTTAGTGTTGAAGAAGAGGAGTTGGCTATGACATGGACATCCAGCAATCATCCCTCCATAATATCAACTATAATAAACTTCAGAGCTAAGGGTGAACCATTCCAGAAATATATGTTTGCTGATGATGTTTTAAAGAAAGTCACATCAGTGAATTGGTGGAAGTCACTCAAACACATGGATTCAGAGACTGCTAAAGTGATAATCTCACTTTTAACAGCAGTTGCTTCTTCTGCCAGTGTAGAAAGAATATTTTCTTCCTTTGAACCAGTTCATTCCAAACTGAGAAATCGTTTGGGACCTGAAAAGGCAGGAAAGCTTGTTTCTCTTTTCAGATTATGAACAAACAGGGAAATGAAGGTGAAGACGACTGAGTTAGCTGCAGAAGCCAATATTTTAAGTTTCTCATGTTGACCTGGCTGACATAGTTAATTTTTTTTTTTTTTTAAATATTTAATTTATTTTAGTTAAAACAATTTTAACAAAAACAAATCTGATTTTAAAAAACCTAAATGTCTAACTAAACTCAAAAATTCACATGCTTGTTTTGTTACAATATTATATGTTTGCTGTTGAAGAAAAATCCAGAATACGTAACGTTGTTGTTTTAGTTAATAAAAACAATTTAAATGTCTGTCTGGTGACGTTCTCCTCCTAATACAGCATGGCAAGAAAATCCTCCAAATATTAATGATTAACCTGTTGAATTGGAGATACTTATGAAGTCTTTGGGAGGTGAACTATCTGCTTCATTTACCTTTGGTAAATTAGATAACCAATCATTCATTTTTTGATATAGCTGTAAACTAATCTGAAAAGTTTTCAAAATAAATCACTTTAAAAATATATAGTGTGTACCCTCTAAAAATGAAACCTACATCTATTTCTGAGTTGTGAAGAATATGTATTAAGGTTATAACAACCAACAAGAATGCACTTTTATGTAGAAATCCATGATTAAATCAAGTCTTCCTGGCTAGTGATTTAAATCAATTTCATTTTGATTTAATCAAATCCACCCTGGTTCTGACCAGAAGAAAAAGTCTTTTTACTTGGTTATAAGTTTGTTTTAAAGAAAAGGAAATCTTATATTCCTGAAATGAATCTGGTGATCGAAGTAACAAGTAAAAAAAGAACACAGTGAGGCAAAGAAAAGAATTCAATACTATAAAAAAAGTCTGTGGCAGAAGATGTCTGCACACTTATCACCATGAAAATCTAGATTACATAGTAAAGTAAATATTCTGGGACAGTTTGCAGTCTGCCTGATAAATAATATCAAAATTTAGAACTCCTCCACAGCAGAGCTTGTGGAAATGTTTTTGTAATCATAAGTTAATATTTTGCTTTTTCAGTGAGCTACTTACTAGTCATTTCATTTTGGCAAAGTATTTTTCTCTTGTTTTCCTCATACACAATGAATTGATCAAACTACAATAATCCTTTTCCATATCAAAGACAGTTTTACTATCTGACTGCCATCCACATCCAGAACTTTTACATGAAGATAATAAAAGTCAAATGCTTTTGCATAGGATGACATTTACACCACTCACTTCTCAATCCTAAGGGTCTGCAACCTGCATCAGAGCCAAACACCAAAAAAAACTATCATCATCTTACCTTGTTGGAAAGATCACACACATTCAGGAAGCCTTCTCAAACAACATGGATCCACTCCACCTATCACCACCAGCCCACCTGCATTCCTAGAGTTCAGTACATTCACTCAGCAAGACATTGCATGAGTGTCAACCTGAAACTTGTGAATCCAACTCATGATCTTCCTGGCTTGTGAAAGAGTCAAGAGCAATTTCTCATTCAGAAAAGGAATCTTTCCTTCCTACTTCAAACACGCAACAGTCTAACCTACACCGAAAAAACCTACCCTGGACACATCAGTTCTAGCCAACTACTGCCCAGCATTAAATCTCCCATCCCTCCAAGCAAATTCAGAGAAGCTAGATAAAGGCCAACTACAACCTCATCTAATTGAAGCGAATATTCTAGACGCAGCACAGTCTGGATTCAGGCCAGACCATGGAGCTGAAATTGTTTTAGTGGCACTGATCTCTTGCCAATTGATAGGACAGACATCTATTCTCATCCTATAGGAACTCTCTGCAGAATTAAATATTGTTGACAGTAAGATGTTCCTGTCTCACCTGAGAGAGGTGACAGAATTCCAGGGTAATGCACTAAAATAGTTTAAATCCTTCTTGGAGGGACACATCCAATGAGTTAGGATAGGAAACTGCAACTCCACCACTCCAACTCCCTCACTTGTCAAGTCTCACAAGGATTAATTTTCAATCTGGTCCTTCTCAGCATCTCCCTGCAGCCACTAAGTGAACTATTCAGAAAACACAGACTTAAGTGCCAGCAATATGCGGATGACACACAGATACACATATAACCAAACCCCTACGATCAAGATGTCCATGATGGATGCAAGATGGCTCCTGGATGCAAACAACTGGCTGAAGCAGAACCTGAGCAGGGCAGAAGTGATGCTAGCAGGCAGAAGAAAATATTTTCAAGAGTTTTCAGCCATGGCGAAGTCTCCTTTGGTTGAAGGTACATACCCACAATTGCTCAATTGAGTCTGATGTTTAGGAGTACTTTTAGATTGCTTGCTGACACTAAACTTTCACACGGCAAGAAAGGGTTGTTGTGGATTCTGCTATCTACAGTTGGTTGTGTCCCCCTACACTACCCTTTAAATCTCAAATCAAGTTCAAGGTTTCAGTCCTTATTTTCAAGGCATTCCATGATTTGGGCCCTCGGTATCTCCGAGACGAAGACCATAGTCAACAACTTCACTCCTCTGACACAATGGAACTCTCTACAAAGAAGATAAAGCTTGTTTGTGTGAAAGACAACTTTCTTTCGGGGGCCAGACTGAGACTGTGGAATGAACTCCCCCCAGAAACTAAGGGCCATCATAAACTTCACCTTTCTTTGACCTTGCCTCAACTAACATAAATACATAACATTAAAAGCATCCTAGTAAAATAAGACTCTCCACTATATGCATTTTTCCCTCTGGGGAGCAGATGAGAGAACATACAATACATGGCAGATGGAGGTACATCACTAAATGCACCACTGGAAAGTGATCAGATACTACTGTGATGAGGAGTGTGGAACACAAACCCACACAGAATACAATATTCTTGGAAAATCTTCATTTGCATTGTATATTACAATGTAGTGAAGGGTTCACTGTAACTGTACTTGCAACAACATACTAAGCATTATGTTAGTGTTATCTTATCTGACTTTTGTGATTTCTCAGCCTCAGGAAGACCAATTACAGACCTAATTATTCTCTTACCCATTCCACTCAACAACAAATGGTGAACATACGCCCTCTTATTCCATAGACAAATGTACTTAATATTTATCCATTATCTCTATTACTACTCCTGGGGAATTCTGTGCCAAAAAAATTTAAACTGCTTAGTCCATCCCCTCCACCCCAGCGGCAATTTACATTTCTATCAGCTACTCCGGGCACCCAAACCAACCTGCCTGTACTTCCAGGGAGGGATGCATGACCACTCATGTCTTCCCTTTGCTTCCCTGTCAGAAGTCATAATTTTCTGCAGGGAAGGAAAGAAATCTGCGGAGGACATAAATTCTGCAAATGCGCTATGATGCAGAATTCCCCCAGGAGAATAATTTGTCAGTATCCATTTGCACACTGTACTGAAACATTAGGTGCTGGAAAATGTCTCATCAGAAGAAACACACTAGACAGGTAAAACCTGGTAAAAGGCAAGTGCTTCTGGTTAGAGCCCTCTGAGCTCTGATCTGGTTTTGTTCACTTTTACACAGCTGTTTAAAGAAAGAGAGACAGAGGAGTTTGTTTCAAGATTTGTAGGTTTCATAGAAAACAGGTTTTATGAAACCTAGTACTATAGGAATGTTTGAGAAATTGTGCTTAAAATATTACCAAAATGGGTAAGCTTGAATTTGAACATTCCACATTTTCCACCTACATTTTTTTTTTTTTTTTTTTTAACACAACCCACAGAGTGCAGCATTGGGCTAATGTAAAAGCACTAATAAGTGAAAATAACTGGTCTGTTTTTATTTTCTGAATAAAAAAAATCATGAATGATTAAAAGTATTTTGTTTTTGTAAAGACATTAATAACAAGAATCTAAAATAATATTTGTAATGGTTCCTGTAAGCCCGTCGGTTCGGGCCTCATCCCCCTCAGGTGCGGCGGGGAGCCAGGGCGCCTCCTTTTAGGCAGCGGGATGGGTTCCACGCCGGTCCCGTACTAAAGGGTCAAGCAAATGAGGGCTATGGGCCCTGGCCCTTGGGCGGGGCAACAAATAGTTCAGGCTCAGCTCCTGGTCACAGGCCAGAGCGGTAACAAAGTCTAGAGGCCCTGGCCCTTAGGCAGGGCGGGGCACCAAACAAACCGTAGCACAGCTCAGGGGTTCTGGGTGAAGGGGGAATTCTGCCACCCGGTTACGGGTGGCAGGGGGAACGCAGGCCCACCCACTCCTCTGCGTTCCAGCCCGGGGCCGTGTTAGCGGCAGTCACCGCTAATGCGGTCAGTGGGGATCCGGACCGAAACACACTGACAGGGTGATCAGTAGGGCTCCCACCGAAACACACTGACAGGGTGGTCAGTGGGGATCCTGGCCGATACACATGGCCATAGGCTCGGGGCCTTCTGCGGCCTGACTGTTGTCAGCCACCCCCGGGCTACTTCCAACTTCCCCCTCCCCTGGTACCTGTCCTCCGTCGGCATAGTCCGGTGGGTCCCAGACCATAGGTTCCTCGGAGACCTGGGGGAGAGCAGGCTCTGGCGGCTCCTCCGGCCAGCAAGCGCAGGGTAGTTCAGGCTGAGGGTCCTCTGGATATCTGGCACGGGGCAGGTCCGGCCAGCGCTCCTCCGGATATCCGGCCCAAGGTAGGTCCAGCCAGCGCTCCTCTGGATAGTGAGCACAAGGCAAGCTGGGCCGAGCGGCAGCTCGGGCCTCCACGTCTGTACTCTTCGGCGTCCTGCGCTCAACTGAGCTCTGGGCCCTGGCTTTTATACTTCCTGTCCCGCTCCTTGACTTCCGGGGGGCGGGAACAGGCGGTACTGGCTCCGCCCACGGAGGTGCCTGCTCTGGCTCTTCCCCCTCAGGCGCGGTGGGGAGCCACGGCGCCTCCTTACAGTTCCTTTTAAATATAAGCTCCCAATATGATTTTAAGTTGTCATTTTGGGCTATTTTCACTATATAGAAGTTGTCAACTAAAATATATTAACTTTAAATACTTTGTGCTCCCATTGTGCTCTTCTGGTGGAGTAAAACAGCCACCAGAAGAAACTTTTATGTATTATAGGACACTAAGAAAAAATATATTGCCAATCCGGTATATCCTTGCCTCACAGAGTCGATATTCAGACGAAATGATTAACATCTGATGACAATCAAGGTCTCCTCCACAAATTTGTGAGTAACACAATACATATGATTCATTCTTTTGCCAAGAGATATCCCATCACTCCAGTGGAGCTCTAGGCACCTAACCTAATATGGAGGAGCTCAATATTAGATTCAATGCTAGATCTACTATGAAAGCAAAACAATATTTCAATATTTACATTAAACTGAACATTTCAGATATTCCTGCTAAAACTCAGACATCTCAGTAATATACACGAAACAACACAGAACTCTTTAGAGATGATTTTGAGAAATTCAAGGAACTCAAATCAAGATTTTGTTCAGAATCAACTGAAAAAAAAAAAAAATCAATAAAATTTTCCCAAACTAAGTGTTTTCTGAAGTACCAAAATCCCAGTAATCAGAGTTGTAACAGAATATCCCTGTATACAGACTTATATTTTATGTTTTTTCTAATGAATATCAGATTTTTACCTGATGCACTGCCAATTCTTAAACTTTTTCTGGAAAAAATTATTTCAAAAATAATGCTAGCAAAGTTCTTTTCTCCTTTCCTTAGGAACTCCTGAGCTTTAAAACGCTCAAACTCTCTACCTCACAAACTGCCTTCAATTACCACTTTCCTGATTTTCTTTTACATATCTTGGTTACAAAAAGCTAAGTGAGATGCTCAAAACCTAACCTAATGTATATACCCTAGGAATAGAACATAAGAAGTGACATTTTGACCATGAATCTTTTTCAGAGCTGAAAGGAAGAGAAATAAAACTAGACTAGCTGAATTTTAAAAAGGAATTTCAGAGAAAATATGAACATGGGAAAATGAAAGGCAAGCAGACTGGGAGAAAACAAAATCGGAGAGTGGGCACATTTACAACATGGGTTTAATATACTTTGGCCACATCCAGGCTTGCTAGCCAAAGTGAAAGTGTCACTGGTTTTGATGAAAGTGCGTCTAATGCTTAGAATCTTAGCTCCCAACCAAAGATCATTGGGCGTATTTACCGCTAAATAGTCAAAGATCAATTAATTGCCAAAATTAGGCTATTCCATCATACCATCCCCTCCATAAACTTATCAAGCTTAGTCTTGAAGCCAGATATGTCCTTTGCCCCGACTGCTCCACTTGGGAGGCTGTTTTAGAACTTCACTCCTCTGATAGTTTAGACTTCTTTATAAAACAGTTAGCCTCACAAACCAACTACCTTGAAAAAAAATATTTAAATAAGTTAATTTAAGTCTATACACTAAACTAGACAAGGTATTAAAAATGCTGTCCAAGGCCATTTATAGGTCATGGAAGTCATGATGTCTGATGATGTGGGAAATAATGAGTTTGAGGCGATTTCCACTTATAACTGCTTCAGTGTTTTCACTGAATTCATCTACAAACCTTCCTAATGTTTACACACTCTACTTTTGCTATAAAATATATAGTGAAGATTTTCAGAGAAGCACAAAGGAAATTCGGATTATGTGGAAAAAAATTAATGGACTCCACCTATAGGTTATATTCGGATTAATTTGGATGTGATAAAACAAATTCTGTAAGATTTGACAGAAGTCTGAGGATAAATGAAATAGTACAGTTTGAAGTTATGTGGTCTAAACCAAGCAAAAATAGACTAAAGAGTTTAAATACACAGAACCAGAATCAGTTAGAATTAGCATTACAAAAACTTACACAGAAAAATCTAAGAGACACGTTATTAAGGGAGACAGTTATATAGGGACTAGAATAGGAGACTGGGAATCAGACCACCAGGATTTTTATTCCACGTCTGCTACTATGACCATTAGCAAGTAACAATTTCTGTATCTCAGCTGTATAGTCTTTAAAATAGGAATAATCCATCTTGGTAAAGTGCATTGAAAGAGTAAAATTACTATGTGCTTGATAAATTGACAAATCCTGTGTACATTTGCCACAAAATAAACGTGTTTTCTTTCTTTACCTAAATGCGTAATACCTTTATGATTTTAAAACTAAGTCCAAAGTTTTCAGGGGATACATAGACTTATAGGCACTTTATATAACTGTTCTACAGAGATCTGATTGGTCCTTCAAGTGAGATATGCAAGCAAGGCTGACAAAGAAAAACCAGCTAAAATAAAACAGAGCAGGATACTTGAGTAGCTATATATTTTCCCTGTGTCAGAGCCTGCCTTACCTATTCTGATCTAGCAAGATACTGAGCACATTACAGAAGGGGCTGAGCAGTTACAGGACAGACTCTCTGAATGGAAAGCTGATTCGGAGAGTCAGAGGAGGACACAGCATCCCAGATACAACACTGGATTTCTAACTGTGGCATATTAAAGAAAAAATCCAATTAAAAAAAGACAAAAACTAGAAAAATTAGAATCAAAAGAGTAAAGGACTGAACACAGCAGCAAAAAATATGTATTAGTAAAAGACAAACATACAGCTGATTTCTAGCGGCAGGAGAACAGAACAGGCTCTCTATAGGACAAGAGCAGCAAAGTTGTTCAGAGGAGTGGGAATGGTCACAAATCACAATGGTTTTAGGCTGAAAAAATCTAATACTCAGTTCTATATTGGGACACGGGTACCAACCACTAGTGTACATATGCTGCAATTGTATAAACCATGATTTCCATGCAGACAGCCCAGTTTCAAACTAGGTCACTTTTTACACGGGTGAATGCAATGTTGTAGTTGCACACTGGTGGAAACTGCTTAATGTAGACATCAGTCAGCTACACCAGTACACAACAACCTATACGTAAACATGGGTTAAAAACCAAACTAAACTGAAAACAAGCCCAGGAACAAGCTAGGTAACTGAAGGAGGAGGGCAGAGAAATCATGACATTACCCCCACCTGTAGGAATAACACAGCAAGTCTTTTCTGAACAGCAAGTGCTGTGTCCGGACAAAACTCTTCCAAAACATGGTCTGCAAAGGTACCATAAGTAAACAGACCAATCTATTTTGTCGCTCTGACTGTAAAATGTAAGCTATTTTAGTTAAACTGTACTGAATAGTACTGCTCCCAAGACCAAAGGTTGGTAAAAGGTTTGCTGTGCACCAGCAATATTTGCCCAGCTAGAGAATGGAATGTTCCACTGATTGCTTGGGGGGAGGAGGATAAAATTACACCATACAGGTATGGTGAGGTAAAGGTGACTCTGCCTAAGGAAGCTATACTGGGTGGGTAGAGGGGGAGATGCAAGGC
The DNA here is from genome assembly GCF_003597395.2 of Chelonoidis abingdonii. Classification (NCBI taxonomy): domain Eukaryota; kingdom Metazoa; phylum Chordata; order Testudines; family Testudinidae; genus Chelonoidis; species Chelonoidis abingdonii. The sequence continues at coordinate 255,032,721 of NC_133770.1, read as the reverse complement.
TTTCACTATGTTTCTGGAGGAGAGAGGAGAGAAATGGAGCGGATTTCCAGTATTGTCAACTCTCACAATTTTATCACAAGTCTCATGATATCTGTTGGCATTTTTTCTAAAGCCCTAGCTACTGAAATCAAGACATTACATGAGAATCCCAACTTTAATTAAAAAGTAAATTTCTAGCCCTCAAGGCGGCAGAGAAAAACATGAAACAATTAAGCAAGTGTATCCTAAAGGCTAAGAACCCAAGAAGCAAATAAAAAGAAACCATTTATTTTTTTAAATTTCATTATTATAAACCAATCTCATGATTATTTTAAACACTTGGTGGGACTGGCGATGCTGGATGTCACTGTGTTTTAAAGGGGGGGGGGGGAGGTTATGGAGCAAGGGTTAGCACTGCATCCAGAGAGAAGGGAGATGAGTTGGGTTATGCTGGTTCCTGGGATACAGTTACACAGTGTGCCCTGTGGAGAAGAATAGAAGATGGGGATGGGTTACCCCATGCAATGGCATGGGTTACCCCATGCCATGGCCATATTGGCAGCATGTGTGTGCTAGAAGACAGTAAGGGTACACTGTTTCCTAGCCATGGGGGTAGCATGTGTGTACCAGTGAAGGAGGCATTACACACCGTGCCCTGGCCGCGGGGGAGGAGCAGCCTGGGGGCACAGGGCGACACACGCTGTGCCCTGGCCACGGGGGGGCGGGAGGGGGCAGCCTACGGGACAGAAGCGGGCAGGGAGGGCGCGGCCGCNGGGCGGGAGTGACACGCTGTGCCCTGGCCGGGAGGAGGGCAGCCTGGGGGCCCGGGGCGGGAGTGACACGCTGTGCCCTGGCCGGGAGGAGGGCAGCCTGGGGGCCCGGGGCGGGAGTGACACGCTGTGCCCTGGCCGGGAGGAGGGCAGCCTGGGGGCCCGGGGCGGGAGTGACACGCTGTGCCCTGGCCGGGAGGAGGGCAGCCTGGGGGCCCGGGGCGGGAGTGACACGCTGTGCCCTGGCCGGGAGGAGGGCAGCCTGGGGGCCCGGGGCGGGAGTGACACGCTGTGCCCTGGCCGGGAGGAGGGCAGCCTGGGGGCCCGGGGCGGGAGTGACACGCTGTGCCCTGGCCGGGGGGGGGCAGCCTGGGGGCCCGGGGCGGGAGTGACACGCTGTGCTCGGACGGAGACGCTGGGGTGATACGAGACGGTTGCGTCAACGCGGGAGGGAAGCAACGACTCCCCACCCGGCCGGGAGGGGAGAGGGGCGCCTTACCCGCGACGTGGGAGGGAAACGCGCAGCCGCAGCAGCCCACTGGCCGCACCACCGTCCCGCCCGGACCACCATGGCCGCGACGCCACCACTCCCTCAGCCTCCGCCGAACTACTGGAGTTAAGCCTCCCCCCTGGGACCTTGGGCGTACGCGGAAGGGGCGGGGCTTGAGTTCAGTCCTGGCCCCGCCCCCTCTGGTTTCCTGCGCGGGGGCGGGGGGTGAGGAAGGAGAGCCGCGTGCTCGCCCCAGGGCAGTGGGGCGGAGCTTCCCTTCGCTGAGGCTGCGCGCCTCACTCACCGGAAGACACCCCGCCCCCGAAGCGGCTTAGCGGAGAGGGGTCAGGCTTGGGGCTGTAGGAGGACCAGGGCTCGGAGGAGGCCCTGGGCCGCGCCTGCCCTTTTTCACCCGTCACCGATAATTTTTATTGGTGAAATATCATTACCCATTTAAGCGCCAGCAGAGCCCAAGTAGCTAGCTGGAGCCTGACGCAGACTGGATCAGCCTGGTGTCCGCCTGTCTGGCCACTCCCAACCGCGTCTACACGAAGGCCCCATCTACACGACGCGTGAAAATCGATTTTAGATACGCAATTTCAGCTACGAGAATAGCGTGGCTGAAATCGAATATCTAAAATCGAGTTACTCACCCGTCTTCACTGCGCCAAATCAATGTGCGCGGCTCGCCATGTCGAATCCGGAACTCCGTTTGTTTTGGTGGAGTTCCGGAATCGATGTAAGCGTGCTTTGGGTTCGATATATCCCTGTCTAGACGAGACGCAATATATCAAACTCCGAGCTTTCGATTTTAACGCGCCGAAATGGCGCGTCGTATAGACGTGGCCACAGACACAAGTTCTCTGATATAGGCACAGGCTGAGGCTCAGCCTGCGGTGACCTGTTCTCCTTCTACCACCGCAGCAGTGGATATTTTGGTGGGGCAGCCAAACAGGCCTCCCATGCCTCCTTTCCCTCTCAGTAGCTGATTTCTAGAGCCCAATGCAGATGCAAAGTCTATATCCATATTTGATCCGAGATCCACAAAGATGGTACATGGCTATAAAGCAGATATCCGCAGATTTGCAGGGCTCTACTGATTTCATCCAGACAGACTTAGTACAGTCTCTTGCTCCCATCTGTTGTAAGGAGAAGAATTTGCTGACAAGAAAGCTAATTGATTGTCTCGCAGGACTGGTGTGCAGTGTTGTAGCAGCATTATTGGTTCAAGGATATGAGAGAGAAGATTCATAGACTCTAGGACTGGAAGGGATCTTGAAAGGTCATCGAGTCCTGTCCCCTGCCCTCACGGCTGGACCAGATGGGAGAGGTAATATCAGGGCTGCCTAGGGAGGCAAGTGGGACAATTTGCCCTGAGCCCCACAGGGGCCCCGCGAGCCTTGGCCCGGTGGTGGTCCAGATCTTCAGCCGACATTTCGGCAGCAGGGGGCCCTTCAATGCTGCCAAAGACACGGAGTGACTGAAGGGCACCCCGCCGAAGACCCGGACTGCTGCCGGGTGAGTACAAGCACCGCAGCTCCCCCGCTTTGCCTGAGGCCCCCTGAATCCTCTGGGCGATGCTGGGTAATATCTTTTATTGGACCAACTTCTGTTGGTGAGAGAGATAAGCTTTTGAGTGTACACAGAGCTCGTCGTCTTCTAGTAAAAAATATTATCTCCTCTATCTTGGATCTCTCATATTAAACTTGAGTAGGCAATAAGAAAACATTGGGTCAGTTCTCACAGGAGACTATCAGTGCCTCCCTGAGGTCATGCAAGTTGTCAGGGGTACTCAATCTTGCCAACTTTTTATCTGTGTCACATCAGTTATTGAGAAAGATAACTGGGAATGTTGTGGCAAATAATTTTTTTTAGAATCTGGGATTCTCAAATCTCGACCCTATTCAGTCTGGATATGTTAAAGAAAGTGTATTTGCTGATCTAATCAGAGAAGAGGATAAAGCGTCCACCCTTGTTTCTTTAAATATGTCATCTATATTTGATATCAATTTGATATCATTGACTACGGGCTGGTCTACACTAGAAAATTAGATCAACCCAACTACATAACTTGGGTGTGAAAAATACACTGCCCTGAACATTATGTAGTTAAGTCATCCTAAGTCCCTATGCAGACAGCACTAGTTTGATGGAAAAATTCTTCCAATGACCTGGTTACTGCACCTGAGAGAGATGGATTACCTATGCTGACGGCAGAATGTCAGCATAGGTAGTATGTAAACTGAAGTGCTACAGTGCCACTGCAGGGTTTCAAGGGTAGACAAGCCCTATATGTTGGAATAAGGGTTAACTGAATCATTCTTCAGTGGCTCTACTCCTTTCTTTCAAGTCAAACACAATAAATGTACTTGCAAGGATCAAGGAGGAGTCCCACGCTATTGAAGTATAGGTGAACTAGAATGCATTGCAATGGACAAAGACCTTGATATAATAAGCATTATGGAAACTTGGTAGCAAGACAAAAAATAACAGGATACTGTAATACTTGGTTACAAACTATACATGAATGCCAGGCTAGGCCAAAGATGTTTGGGAGGAGTGTTGTAGCTAAAGGATTCCATAAAATCTAGAGAATTAAAAAGAGAGGGACACTCACTATGTATCCATTTTATAGGGTACAAATCCCAAGGTGTAAACACATTAGTACAGCTATACTACCCCAGCCTCTAGATCAAGAAAAGGAACTTGAACATACCTGTTATGAGAGACCAGACAGGCAACAAAATCAAATACAGCGATAATGAGATATTTCAACTACCCACATATCAACTGGTCAAATGACACAGGACAAAACCTAGAGAAACAATTTCCTGACACTTCAGTGATTAGTTTTTGGAGCAGCTAGTTATAGAGTTATTTCAAGAAGTGACAGTAGCTGAGCCACACAATAATTAGATCCAACATCCAAGGAGCAAATAGGGTACCCAAAAGTGACACAGTGACATCAAACTTTAGAAAGGAAATTTCAATAAAATGAAGTCAGCCAAAAAAGGCCCTGAAGTTAAAATTAAAGAGAGTAAGATACTTAAAAAAACAAACAAAGAAACAAAAAGTAGGCCAGGAGTAAACTAATATTACTAAATGGGAATGTTCAAGAGGCTATTCAAGCCAAACATCCTTCTAAATTTGGAAATCTGAACCTAGTGAAGCCAATAAACAGCAACATAAATCACAGCAAGCAACAAGTAAGAGGACAATAAGAAGGATTTTGAGGAGTAACCAGCAAAAGGTGTAAAAACAAACAACAAAAAATTCTTTAAGTACTGTATAGCAAAAATAGGAAGCCTGTGAAAGTGGATCACAATGGCTTAAAGCGAGCCATGGAGGAAGATAAGGACACTGCTGAGAAGTTAAATGATTTCTTTGCATCAGTTCACCAAAGAGAATGTTGGAGACCTTTGAATCCTGAACCTGCTCTTTTCTGGTAAAAGGTGAGTTACTCTCTGAGAATGATGTGTCAGAAGAGGAGGTGCTGAAATAAATACATATTTTAAAAATTAATAAATCATCAGGGCCAGATGAGTTACATCCAAGAGTTCTGAAAGAGTTAAGTGTGAAGAAAACGAGCTGTTAACAGAAACATGACTATTCTCATTTAAAACACCCACTGTTCTAGAGGATTGGAGGGTGGCAAATGTGCTAGGGGAATTGTAGACCAGTATGTCCTACATCTGCATCTGAAAAATTGATTGAAATAATAATTAAAAATACCCCCTCCCCTGAAGAGCATGATATGACAGGGTCTAACCAGTATTATTTCTGCAAAGAAAAATTATGTCTCATTAGTCTGTTAGAATTCTTTGATTGAGTCAAAGTGGTGGATACAGAACCAGTCAACATAATTTATTTATGCTTACAAAAGGACTTTGATAAGGTCTCATACAAGAGTCAACTAAAAAAGTAGTAAGAGAGGCAACATTTTAATGGATCAAAAACTGTCTAGGAGACAGAAAGCATAGAGTAGATGGTTAATTTTCATCATGACAAGAAGAGTAACAGTGAAGTGCCTCAAGGTTCTGTACTCAGTCCTGTTTAATATGTTTATTACTTTCCTGGCAAGGGAAATGGGTAGTGAGGCAGCAAAAGTACTCCACTTTCATGTACTAAAGTTGCTGAGATTTCAGGTAAGAACTATATTTCCATATTTCTCTCTTTATGTTATTTAATCCCCATGTGTAATGACTTTAAATGTGATAAAGTGCTTTTTGGCGATGAAATTTTAATTGTTTATTTAAAGCAAATACTATTAAAAGAGTATAATAAAAGACTTTTTACAAGACAAAAAGCAATAAGATAAGTAGAAACAATATTACAAAAGAAAAAAAGTTAATTTTATTGCTGGTGAAATATGCTGAATGTTACAATTCTGAAGTTTTCCTTTTATCAACAGAAAAGATACAACTGACTGACTAGTTGAGTGCGTTTTTTCCCTGACCTGAAGGATCTAGAGGTAAGAGGTCACACTCTACGCCTATTCAATCCTGGGCCTCTGCTGAGGCTGCTAAGAAGGTTGCCAAGTCAACGATGCACAGTGTAGGCTGGTAGTGAGCACGAGGATGAACGGGGCATGTTCCTTTCCCCAACGTTTTTACTACAGTGCACTCCATTTATCAGAATCACTGATATAAGAATCAACAATGTATAGCAGGGCTCAAGAACCTTTGGCACGCAGCCTGTCAGGGAAATCCGCTGGCGGGCCAGGACGGTTTGTTTACCTGCAGCGTCCGCAGGTTCAGCCGATGGCAGCTCCCGTGGCCGTGGTTCGCCGTTCCAGGCCAATGAGGGCTGTGGGAAGCAGTGCGGGCCGAGGGATGTGCTGGCCGCTGCTTCCCACAGCCCCCATTGGCCTGGAACGGCGAACCACAGCCAGGGGAGTTGCGATCGGCTGAACCTGCGGACACTGCAGGTAAACAAACCGTCCTGGCCCGCCAGCGGATTTCCCTGACGGGCTGCGTGCCAAAGGTTGCTAAGCCCTGATGTATCATGATCAAAACCATTGGGATAAAATCATTCCTATACTAACCTATATTCCACCGTAAGAATTAAAACCACTGGGATAAAAACATTCCTATACTAACCTATACTCCGCTTGTAAGAATTAAATCATCCGGGACAGATGTGATTCTTATAAAAGGAGTGCACTGACTGTACCTTTTGATATTCCCTTGTAATAGTTGTCAGTCTGTCCTACCCTCAATTTCCTTCATAACTACATGTCTGTGCTTAGTAATGACAATTGGCAGGATGTTCTTCAGTAGGACTTCAGACCTGTGGAAACCACTTCTCCGGATCCCTGATAGTTGAGTTTGTTACTCAGAATGTGCTGCAAGGCTCACCTTTCCCCCCCTGTAATGTTGCCTATAAGGTGTTCGGTAGAACTGGTAGGTATGGGACTCTGAGGATATTCTCTGTGTGTATTTGTGCACATGCAAGGTGGGGAGTTATTAATTTCTATTATATGTATTTATGTATATGTTGGGTTGATTTGGTTTGGGAAAACTGACTATATATATAAAGGATTATCAAGACTGCCCAGTACAGTGGATGGGAGCTCTGGTATTGTTTGTAAACACTGACATTAAAAAAAAATTATTAAGCTGCTATTGTTATAAGGATGCCTGATTGCTAGGAACTAGACAACAACTCCAACCTCATTTCACATGTGCTATCAGAGACCCAGTCAGACACTAGCTAATGGATTCAGTTCAAACTAGTGTCACAGAGCAGAAGAGAAAGGATCCATTCCCAGACCTCTGAGCCCCTCTCATAAGTCTTTTAATAGTAATAATCATATTCTAAATTTCAATACTTAATTCAAAAAATCATTTATAGCAAGTCTCTTTATAACCCTGCACAAGGTAGGTGAGCTGGCAGCAGTGCAGCTCCCCTCCTTCCCCCCATGACCTGACCTTGGGCTGGCAACAGTGCAGTTGCTGATTGATGGGACTACCTTATGTGTTAATGTACCTCCAACCACGCCCGGACTCTGAGCCGGCAACAGTGGAGTGTCCCCTACCCCCACCCGTACTCCAGCTAACAGCAGCGCAACCTCTTTCCTCCCCTCCTGCGGCCGTCCAGTCGCCGCGCCTGCGCGCAGTCAGCAGACGGAAGTAGCTGTTATTCCCCGCCCAGGCGACAAGTGGCGCTGCAGGCCCCGTGCCTCAGGGAGGCTTAGTTGTCGCCGCCCGGAAGCGCGCACAGGGACACGCCCGCAGATTGCGGAACGGGCGGCACCGGCTTAGGCGGTTGGAGGTTTTCCCCCTTCCCCGGGATGTGGAAGCTGGTGTCAGTGGCAGGGTCCGCGCCTGCCGCAGGTAAGGGCTGTCAGCAATGCGGTGTTTCCTACCCCCAGCCCCTTGGCTCCTGCCCGCTCCCAGCCGGCCCCGCTGCCCGGCAGGATCCGCTCGGTGTACTAGGACCGAGCCTGGCGGGCACGTTGCGTGGGGCAATGGGGCGGTGTCAACTCAGCGATCCTGGGGCGGAGGGCAGTGCTGGGAAACCCCGCCCCCCAGTCACAGGTGCTGGAACTAGGGGCGCTGCTGCTGCTGCACCGCTTGGGTTGAAGTGGTTTCTATACAGGCTTTTCAATTTCGTTCAGTGGCTTTCAGCACCCCTACTATACACTGTTTCTGCCCCCAGAGTGCGTGAGTGCAGCAGGTGAGGGGCCCGCGGGGCTTCCAGCCCTGCTGGCTTGGGTGGTGCAGTTCAGCATGCATCAGCATCTGTGTCCCCTCTAAATAAGGATTTTAAATTGAGTCTAATCTGGATGGTCTCCTAACCATACCAGTGCCTGATCTAGTCACCTGAATGATAGATACCATGTGGCCATGAGTTTCACAGGCTAAAAATGCCTCCTTTAAAAATGTATTTACTCATTTTAATGTGACTGTCTTTTCAGTTCAGTTCGCCTTTTATTATGTGAGGGTGTGTATAGGAGTGAATGTAGAAACATACCTTTTACTTCTATTTGCTTTCTCTTTGCCATTTATTTTATATTCCTCTGTCGTGACCCCTTTTATGTCTCATCTTTAAATATGCAGTGTTGTTCTTATTACCTCACCCACCTTGCCTCTCTCATTCCTATGTAGTTACTCTTGAGGTTTTTTAATATGAAATTCTTTCTGTGCTTTTGATCATTTTCATCACTTCTTTGAAGCCTCCCCCCCTTTTTTTTTAGATCATGTGACCAGAACTGATCACAATATTCTAGATGGGGTTGTGCTATTGATTTATATAATATTTCTGGTTGTTATTTTCTGTTGTTCTTTATGCAGGTTAGTAGTTTGTTTGCATTTTTGACTGCTGCTGCACGTTTGGGAGAGGTTTTCCTTGAGTTGTCTACAATGCGTCTTTTTGTTTGAGTGTTTAAAGTTAATTTAGAACCCCATATTTTGTATGAATGGTTCAGATGTATTCCTTCCAATATGCATTACTTTTGTAGGTGTCAACAATTAACTTTCTCTGTTATCCAGCTTTGTCAGGGCCCTCCAAACTTTCTTAATCATTTATATGCTTGCCTATCCAAAATAACTTATTATTTACTTTGACCATTCTAAATTTTTCCACCTTGCACTTCATCCACGTTTCTACTTCATTAATAAATATTTTAAATAACATCAGCAACATATAGCTAGTGTATGCCAACTGCCAGAATTTTTTTTTTTAACCACTGTGTCATTTGAGCCTGCTCTGTGCAGCAGCTTTACCTGGGCTACAAATGACAGTACACAAATTTGATTAAAACTTTTGTAGAACACAGTCTTGTGGCCTTAGTTATACTGCTTAGTTCGCTGATTGTTTAACTGAGAACAGCAATTGTATTTACAAGAAAGAAGTTTTACTTCATATACAGTGAGATAGGCTGGGTAAATTTCTTCAGTTGAATTAAAATGTGACAGGGTTTTGGGGACAAAAAATACTTCACATTTTAAAATAAATTCTTGAGGAAAATAGTACATCCTCTTTCCTCACTATGATCTGAATTTTATTGCTTGAAAAAGATATCAAATAGATGGAGCCATGTAGGCTCCAGAAATGCGAAGTTTAGAATATGTTCCTTGGCCTGTGCCACTTCCAGCAGCTCCCATTGGCCTAGAGCAGCAAACTGTGGCCATTGGGAGCAGCGATCGGCCGGATCTGCAGACACGGCAGATACACAAACCAGCCTGGCCCACCAGGGGCTTTCCCTACACAAGCGGTGTCCCAAGTTTGGGAAACACTGTCTTATAGGATTGATCCTTGAAACTATATGGTCTTGAGGTCAGTTATGTTCTTTAACTCTATCAAATGAGTCCTGAGCAGCTCAGATCTTACATTTCATTGTACTGAAGGATTTTGGATGTGAGATGCTCTGCAATCTTCCAGAAACTAATAAAATACATTTATAAGGTACTGTATTTTCCAAATTGGCAGTCTTAAAAGTGTCTAGGGAATAAATACAGGGGTGGAAGTTGAACTGCTGGGTCTCTCATTTTCTCAGTTGCATCTGTGCAACTTCAGTATGAATTGCATACATGCAAGTGTTGGGCTGATCGGGTGCAGTTTTGGCACTGGCAAGTCACTTCTCTTCTTTTCCTTAGTTTCATTATCTGAATAATTTCGGCTTAATCTTTTCTATCAGTCTCTAGTTGGAAGGTGACTGACAGGATGGAGGTCCTCATTCTTGAAGGAAGAATCTCCATTTTCTTGGCTACTATCACATATAGAAGGGAGTATTTCTACTCTCTCAATCTTTTTTGGGGTCCTCCTCTGCTATAAACAATGTCAGTGCCTACAAGTGCTGCTGCTTTTAGTTTCCCAAACCAACCCAGAGTAAGTGTGTTTGGGTTAATTTTAATACTGGCAACAGGATTCTAAGTAGTGCAGTGAAACTGAGTAGAATCTTTTTAGTAATTCTTTTGCTGCTTAGGGAAGTGATGAGCAGCATCAGAGGCACTGTTACTGTCTGCATAGTCGGGAAGACAGCACTGCACAGGTATCATATTTGGAAGTTACCTGCTAAGAGCTATAAAGTGACTCTTTCCTGAAATGAAAGGTTGTGTTCTGTAGAAATTGGTGCTTTACCCCTTTACTTACCCACATTGATCAGGAAAAGTTTCTTTTTACTGGCAAATAGGTGAACATGTTTTTCAAGTTCACTCAAAATGTATGGGATTGTGCCATCATGTCTAGATCAGTGGTTTTCAAATTTGGGCCGCCACTTGTTCAGGGAAAGCCCCTGGCAGGCCAGGCTGGTTTGTTTACCTGTCATGTCTGCAGGTTCAGTCGATCGTGGCTCCCACTGGCTGCGGTTCGCCGGTCCAGGCCAATGGGGGCTGCAGGAAGCTACATGGGCCACGGGACATGCTAGCCACCCTTCCTGAATAAGCGGCAGCCCAAGTTTGAGAACCACTTGTCTAGACGACAAATGCCAAGAGCAGAATAGAAAACTCAGTCAAAGTGGAATGCATGTTTATCAACTATGGTTTGATTTCTCTTGTAGATCATCCAGCATTCAATTAAAAAGTTGTGGGATTTTTTCATCTGAATCTGTTTTGTTGTCTTTCTGAATAGTATTCTGGAATAGCAGTATGATATATTTTTTCCCTTCACATAAAACTTAATGGTTCCCAAAAGTGGTACTGTACGTTTCCTGTAAGTAGTACTGCAAGTTGGTTTTTTGTTAGCGCTGTGATGCACTTTATTCTCTGGAAGATTGCTGCAGATCTATGAACGACTGTTTTTGTCACAAGTGAGTCCAGCTCAAGTGTGCAAGAGCCAGTGAGAGAGAGAAAATGCAGCTGTAAAATAAAATTGCACTTCCGATCCTGCCCAATACATCTAGGATTACAGGGCTGAGTTTGTTATATCTTGGCAAAAGCTTTTAAATGGCTCACAGGTACTTATGTTTTTCTGCTGTTAAATATTTGTTAATTTTGTTGTTCCCAGGAGAACCATATCGACTTTTGGTTGGTACTGAGTATGTTGTTGGACGCAAGAACTGTGCAATTTTAATTCAGGATGATCAGTCAATCAGTCGAAGCCATGCAGTTCTGACTGTCACCCACCCTGAAACTAACCTTGTAAGTTTCCACTTTACTAAGTTATGGCTATGTGACCTAAAACTAACTGGATTTAGGGATACTCCCCGACCTTTAATATATGTGCTTCAATCTGAAATCAGTTCCAGTCCTGTTCCAACAAACCTACATCTTATGGTGGCAGTAGACTCATGCTATCTTTTTCTTGAATATTTCTATGGGCTTGTCTACACAGGGAAATTGACTGACAAAATTATAGCGCCGTAAGAATATCGATATAATCCCCCCCTGTGGATACTCTTATGCCCATATGGGGAGTTATGCTGGTGTAATTATATCAGTAAATTTCCCCATATAGACAGGTCCTGTAAGGGTTGGTATTGAATTGGCTCACTTCGCTTTCTGTGTTCTAAGCTTGTGTCTTTGGGTACATCTACACAGCAACTAGACCCCTGTGACTGGCCCATGGGGCTTGTTTCATTGCTGTGTAGACTTCCAGGCTTGAGCTGGAGCCTGAGCTCTGGAACCGTGCAAGGTGGGAGCCCAAGCCTAGAGTGTACACAGCAAAGAAACAGCCCTGCAGCCTGAGCCCCAAAAGCCCGAGTCAGCTGGGACAGGCCAGCCATAGGTTTTTCTTTGCTATATAGACATACCCTTTAAGGCCACACAGGTTTAACTCCCACTGAATTCTTGAGGTAGGTGACAGATTTCAGAGTAGCAGCCGTGTTAGTCTGTATCAGTAAAAAGAACGTGAGTACTTGTGGCATCTTAGAGACCAACACATTTATTTGAGCATAAGCTTTTGTGGGCTAAAACCCACTTCACTGGATGCATGCAGTGGAAAATACAGTACACACACACACACCACGAAACAATGAGTGTTACCATACACACTATAACAAAAGCTATCTGTTAAGGTGAGCTTTTACCAGCAGGAGAGGAAAAAAAATACTTTTTGTAGTGGTAATCAAAATGGCGCATTTCTCACTTATGTAACTGAGCAAAATTTGATACGATTTGTCCCACGCAAACATTGTTCTTCTTATTTCCCATGATTACTATAACCCTTATGTAAGTTGCATACGAACATTATGGGGGGGAGGGATTGTAAAGAGTAAATATGATCAATTAAGGTATTTGAATGTGAATATTCAATTACCTTTATGGTTTGTGTATTTGATGATTATCACATATGTAAAAAGTCACCTGAAACATTGCATAGCAACCTTAGAATAGAGTTCTGTAATTTGACGCACAATAGTGAACCCTAGCCGTAGCACAGAGGCCCATTAAAGTCAACAGAGCTCTGTATGTGTGCAGGGTCCACCTGCATGCACTGAGTTGCACAACTAGGGCTTTAATTCTGACTCACAACAAATACTTATGAATATCTACAAACTCGAAAGGTAATAGAATAGCTATTTAAATTTCTCCATAGCTTCTAGACTGGTCACAGAGAAGGCAAAAAATGAGCAATGTTTCATAAAGATTGACTAAAAAGGAAATCTGTAGTGGTAGGAAATGCACCCCAACATCACTCTGAGCTATAATAGCAAATCCTGATATTTGTACATGGGTACAGATGCATTGGTATCATGAGTACCATATAACAAAAGGTAGAGGTAGTGAATTATAGCAAAACAAAGCTGAATGCAAAAACTACAACTTCTGTTAAGTAGTTATGGAGAATTTTTTTCTCAATTGTTTGTTGTGGAAAGCAGGTGGTAAACTTTCAACTGCATAGCTAACATATTTGTCCCAATATACTGTATATTTTTAGGACAGTAATATGAATATTTCATAATATGTGCTTTCATTTTATACATCTGCTGCTGCTTGTTCTGTAACAAAATACAATATTTTTTGAGTACCTGATAAGACTTTACTAATTTATATTCATTTTCAGAGTCAAGCTCTCTCAGTCCCTGAATTGATATTACAAGACACCTCTAAGTATGGTACCTTTGTTAATGGAGAAAAAGTTTTGAATGGTACTTCCAGAACTCTGAAGTCTGGTGATAGAGTCAATTTTGGAGTCTTTGAAAGCAAATTCAGGTGAGAACTATTTGGATTGATTCTGAAATGCTGAAATAAAATTGCACCTGCCAGTTGTAATTTTTTAAAATAGCATCACAGGGTGTACTTAAGGAGGTAAAAGAATAAAGGAAGTAGTGATATATTTCTATAAAGAAGGATTAAAATAAAGTGATATATATGTTCAAGCCGCATTCTTCCTGTGAATTGACATTGAAACCTTTTGTGGTAAAAGATTAGCCCATAATTGACTCTGCATCATAAGCATTAAGTGTGCTAAAATTAGCCTAAACAAAGAATAAAAACCCTGTTTAATAATACTGTTCCTAAAACATTCATGAACATTTACAAGAAGAATAAAATTTGGGGATTGAGATGAAGCTTGGCAGAGCCTCCTTCCACAGTTAGTGATGTAGAGAGAAAGGAACTGAGGTAGTTGCAGAGATGCACTCTTACAAAGCTTTGGATTTAAGCGGTAAGGCAGTGCTTTTCCATATATATATATATATATACACACACACACAGAGTGGTACTCAAGGAAGAAATAAAATAGCTGTTAACTTTTTTTTTTAATGACTGTTAAATCAGTGTTAAAGGAGTTTGGAAGCTGGGGCCTGGTCTATACTATGCATTTAAACCGATTTTAGTAGCGTTAAACCAATTTAACCCTGCACCCGTCCACACAACAAGGCCCTTTATATCGATATAAAGGGCTCTTAAAACCGCTTCCTGTACTCCTCCCCGATGAGAGGAGTAGCACTGAAATCGGTATTGCCATGTTGGATTAGGGTTAGTGTGGCCGCAAATCGACGGTATTGGCGTCCAGGCGGTATCCCACAGTGCACCACTGTGACCGCTCTGGAAAGCAGTCTGAACTCGGATGCACTGGCTAGGTAGACAGGAAAAGCCCCATGAACTTTTGAATTGCATTTCCTGTTTGCCCAGCGTGGAGCTCTGATCAGCACAGGTAGCCATGCAGTCCCAAATCCAAAAAGAGCTCCAGCATGG